>NC_053024.1:306123163-306423163 GCF_003073215.2 Triticum urartu
GGTATCGTCATTTCACCCACATAGCATGTGCTAAAAAGTTGAGACGGTTATGGAAAAACTAGGTGCACTTCGTGTACAAAACGGACAATGTCTTTCAAAGTATAAGGGTTTCATACGAAACTCATCTGTTACAAAGGGATTTCATTTTCTTGAACTTATTTGAACTCCATACTTTTTGTGTGTTCAAAATGCACCATTCAAAGCCACATCGTCAATTTTCAACCCTTTGTGACTTCATTTGTTATTTTTCATGCATTTACTGATTTTTTGCTCTAAATGATCCTGAAATTCAAAAGCATTTCAAATGAACTCTGAAAAGGTTGAAAGTTGGCATGGTATCATCATTTCACCCACATAGCATGTGCATAAAAGTTGAGAGGGTTACGGCAAAAACTAGATGCACTTCGTGTACAAAATGGACAATCTCTTTCGAATTATAAGGGTTTCATACGGAAACTCATCTGTTACAAAGGGATTTCATTTTTTTGAACTTATTTGCACTCCAGACTTTTTGTGTGTACAAATTGCACCATTCAAAGCCGCACCATCAATTTTCAACCCTTTGTGACTTCATTTGTTATTTTTATGCATTTATTGTTTTTTGAGCTAAATGACCCTGAAATTCAAAAGCATTTCAAATGAACAATGAAAATGTTCATAGTTGGCATGGTATCATCATTTCACCCACATAGCATGTGCATAAAAGTTGAGAGGGTTATGGCAAAAACTAGGTGCACTTCGTGTACAAAACGGACAATGTCTTTCAAAGTATAAGGGTTTCATACGAAACTCATCTGTTACAAAGGGATTTCATTTTCTTGAACTTATTTGAACTCCATACTTTTTGTGTGTTCAAAATGCACCATTCAAAGCCACATCGTCAATTTTCAACCCTTTGTGACTTCATTTGTTATTTTTCATGCATTTACTGATTTTTTGCTCTAAATGATCCTGAAATTCAAAAGCATTTCAAATGAACTCTGAAAAGGTTGAAAGTTGGCATGGTATCATCATTTCACCCACATAGCATGTGCATAAAAGTTGAGAGGGTTACGGCAAAAACTAGATGCACTTCGTGTACAAAATGGACAATCTCTTTCAAATTATAAGGGTTTCATACGGAAACTCATCTGTTACAAAGGGATTTCATTTTTTTGAACTTATTTGCACTCCAGACTTTTTGTGTGTACAAATTGCACCA
This sequence comes from Triticum urartu, assembly GCF_003073215.2. NCBI lineage: Eukaryota > Viridiplantae > Streptophyta > Magnoliopsida > Poales > Poaceae > Triticum > Triticum urartu. The sequence continues at coordinate 306,124,365 of NC_053024.1, forward strand.
TTCAAAGCCGCACCATCAATTTTCAACCCTTTGTGACTTCATTTGTTATTTTTATGCATTTATTGTTTTTTGAGCTAAATGACCCTGAAATTCAAAAGCATTTCAAATGAACAATGAAAATGTTCATAGTTGGCATGGTATCATCATTTCACCCACATAGCATGTGCATAAAAGTTGAGAGGGTTACGGCAAAAACTAGATGCACTTCGTGTAGAAAACGGACAATCTCTTTCGAAGTATAAGGGTTTCATACGAAACTCATCTGTTACAAAGGGATTTCATTTTTTGAACTTATTTGAACTCCATACCTTTTGTGTGTTCAAAATGCACCATTCAAAGCCACATCATAAATTTTCAACCCTTTGCGACTTCATTTGTTATTTTTTCATGCATTTACCGATTTTTTGCTCTAAATGACCCTGAAATTCAAAAGCATTTCAAATGAACTCCAAAAAGGTTGAAAGTTGGCATGGTATCATCATTTCACCCACATAGCATGTGCATAAAAGTTCTGAGGTTTACGGCAAAAACTGGATGCACTTCATGTACAACACGAACAATCTCTTTCGAAGTATCAGGGTTTTGGACGAAAACTCATCTGTTACCAAGGGATTTCATTTTCTTGAACTTAGTTCAACTGCAGACTTCTTGTGTGTTCAAAATGCACCATTCAAAGCCACATCATCAATTTCCAACCCTTTGTGACTTCATTTGTTATTTTTCGTGCATTTACTGATTTTTTTGAGCTATAAGACCCTGAAATTCAAAAGCGTTTCAAATGAACTATGAAAATGTTCATAGTTGGAATGGTATCATAATTTCACCCACATAGCATGTGCATAAAAGTTGAGAGGGTTACGACAATAACTAGATGCACTTCATGTACAAAACGGACAATCTCTTTAGAAGTATAAGGGTTTCATACGGAAACTCATTTGTTAAAAAGGGATTTCATTTTTTGAACTTATTTGAACTCCATACTTTTTGTGTGTTCAAAATGCACCATTCAAAGCCACATCATCAATTTTCAACCCTTTGTGACTTCATTTGTTATTTTTTCATGCATTTACCGATTTTTTGCTCCAAATGACCTTGAAATTCAAAAGCGTTTCAAATGAACTCTAAAAAGGTTGATAGTTGGCATGGTATCATCATTTCACCCACATAGCACGTGCATAAAAGTTGAGAGGGTTACAGGAAAAATTGGATGCACTTCGTGTACAAAATGCACAATCTCTTTCAAAGTATCAGATTTTCGGACGAAAATTCATCTGTTACAAAGGGATTTCATTTTTTTGAACTTATTTGAACTCCATACTTTTTGTGTGTTCAAAATGCACCATTCAAAGCCGTATCATCAATTTTCAACCCTTTGTGACTTCATTTGGTATTTTTCATGCATTGACCGATTTTTTGATCTAAATGACCCTGAAATTCAAAAGCATTTCAAATGAACTCTGAAAAGGTTGAAAGTTGGCATGGTATCATCATTTCACCCACATAGCATGTGCATAAAAGTTGAGAGGGTTACAGCAAAAACTAGATGCACTTCGTGTACAAAACGAACAATCTCTTTCGAAGTATAAGGGTTTCATACGGAAACTCATCTGTTACGAAGGGATTTCATTTTCTTGAACTTATTTGAAATCCAAAATTTCTGTGTGTTCAAAATGCACCATTCAAAGCCACATCATCAATTTTCAACCCTTTGTGACTTCATTTGTTATTTTTATGCATTTGTTGTTTTTTCAGCTAAATGACCCTGAAATTCAAAAGCATTTCAAATGAACAATGAAAATGTTCATAGTTGGCATGGTATCATCATTTCACCCACATAGCATGTGCATAAAAGTTGAGAGCGTTACGACAAAAAGTAGATGCACTTCGTGTACAAAACAGACAATCTCTTTCAAAGTATAAGGGTTTCATACGGAAACTCATTTGTTTCAAAGGGATTTCATTTTTTGAACTTATTTGAACTCCATACTTTTTGTGTGTTCAAAATGCACCATTCAAAGACACATCATCAATTTTCAACCCTTTGTGACTTCATTTGTTATTTTTTCAAGCATTTACCGATTTTTTGCTCTAAATGACCCTGAAATTCAAAAGCATTTCAAATGAACTCTAAAAAGGTTGAAAGTTGGCATGGTATCATCATTTCACCCACATAGCATGTGCATAAAAGTTGAGAGGGTTACGGCAAAAACTGGATGCACTTCATGTACAACACTTACAATCTCTTTCGAAGTATCAGGGTTTTGGACGAAAACTCATCTGTTACAAAGGGTTTCATTTTCTTGAAGTTAGTTCAACTACAGACTTCTTGTGTGTTCAAAATGCACCATTCAAAGCTACATCATCAATTTCCAACCCTTTGTGACTTCATTTGTTATTTTTCGTGCATTTACTAATTTTTTTGGGCTATAAGACCCTGAAATTCAAAAGCATTTCGGATGAACTATGAAAATGTTCACAGTTGGCATGGTATCATAATTTCACCCACATAGCATGTGCATAAAAGTTGAGAGGGTTACGACAATAACTAGATGCACTTCATGTACGAAACGGACAATCTCTTTCGAAGTATAAGGGTTTCATACGGAAACTCATTTGTTACAAAGGCATTTCATTTTCTTGAACTTATTTGAACTCCAGACTTTCTGTGTGTTCAAAATGCACCATTCAAAGCCATATCATGAATTTTAAACCCTTTGTGACTTCATTTGTTATTTTTATGCATTTACCGATTTTTTGCTCTAAATGACCCTGAAATTCAAAAGCATTTCAACAGAACTCTGAAAAGGTTGGAAGTTGGCATGGTATCATCATTTCACCCACATAGCATGTGCTAAAAAGTTGAGAGGGTTACGGGAAAAATTGGATGCACTTTGTGTACAAAATGTACAATCTCTTTCGAAGTATCAGATTTTCGGACGAAACTCATCTGTTACCAAGGGATTTCATTTTTTTGAACTTATTTGAACTCCATACTTTTTGTGTGTTCAAAATGCACCATTCAAAGCCGCATCATCAATTTTCAACCCTTTGGTGACTTCATAAGTTATTTTTCATGCATTTATCAATTTTTTGCTCTAAATGTCCCTGAAATTCAAAAGCATTTCAAATGAACTCTGAAAAGGTTGAAAGTTGGCATGGTATCATCATTTCACCAACATAGCATGTGCATAAAAGTTAGGAGGGTTACGGCAAAATATAGATGCACTTCGTCTACAAAACGGACAATCTCTTTCGAAGTATAAGGGTTTCATACGGACACTCATCTGTTATAAAGGGATTTCATTTTCTTGAACTTATTTAAACTACAGACTTTGTGTGTGTTCAAAATGCACCATTCAAAGCCACATCATCAATTTTCAAACCCTCTTTCTGACTTCATTTGTTATATTTATGCATTTACTGATTTTTTTGAGCTAAATGACCCTGAAATTGAAAAGCACTATAAATGAACTCTGAAAAGTTTGAAAGTTGGCATGGTATCATCATTTGACCCACATAGCATGTGCTAAAAAGTTGAGAGGGTTACGGGTAAAATTGGATGCACTTTGTGTACAAAATGTACAATCTCTTTCGAAGTATCAGATTTTCGGAAGAAACTCATCTGTTACCAAGGGATTTCATTTTTTTGAACTTATTTGAACTCCATACTTTTTGTGTGTTCAAAATGCACCATTCAAAGCCAAATCATCAATTTTCAACCCTTTGTGACTTCATAAGTTATTTTTCATGCATTTATCAATTTTTTGCTCTAAATGTCCCTGAAATTCAAAAGCATTTCAAATGAACTCTGAAAAGGTTGAAAGTTGGCATGGTATCATCATTTCACCCACATAGCATGTGCATAAAAGTTGAGAGGGTTACGGCAAAAACTACGGAAACTCATTTGTTACAAAGGGATTTCATTTTCTTGAAATTATTTGAACTCCAGACTTTCTGTGTGTTCAAAATGCACCATTCAAAGCCATATCATCAATTTTAGACGCTTTGTGACTTCATTTGTTATTTTTTTGCATTTACTGATTTTTTGCTCTAAATGACCCTGAAATTCAAAAGCATTTCAAATGAACTCTGAAAATGTTGAAACTTGGCATGGTATCATCATTTCACCCACATAGCATGTGCATAAAAGTTGAGAGGGTTATGGCAAAAACTTCATGCACTTCATGTACAACACAGACAATCTCTTTCGAAGTATCAGGGTTTCAGACGAAAACTCATCCGTTACAAAGGGATTTCATTTTCTTGAACTTATTTGAACTGCAGACTTCTTGTGTGTTCAAAATGCACCATTCAAAGCCACACCATCAATTTTCAATCCTTTGTGACTTCATTTGTTATTTTTCGTGCATTTACTGATATTTTTGAGCTATAAGACCCTGAAATTCAAAAGCATTTCAAATGAACTATGAAAATTTTCACAGTTGGCATTCTATCATCATTTCACCCACATAGCATGTGCATAAAAGTTGAGAGGGTTACGGCAAATACTAGATGCACTTCCTGTACAAAACGGACAATCTCTTTCGAAGTATAAGGGTTTCATATGGAAACTCATCTGTTACAAAGTGATTTCATTTTCTTGAACTTATTTGAAAGACAGACTTTCTGTGTGTTCAAAATGCTACACCATCAATTTTCAACCCTTTGTGACTTCATTTGTTATTTTTCATGCATTTATCGATTTTTTGCTGTAAATGACCCTGAAATTCAAAAGCATTTCAAATGAACTCTGAAAAGGTTGAAAGTTGGCATGGTATCATCATTTCACCCACATAGCATGTGCATAAAAGTTGAGAGGGTTACAGCAAAAACTAGATGCAGTTCGTGTACAAAACGAACAATCTCTTTCGAAGTATAAGGGTTTCATACGGAAACTCATCTGTTACGAAGGGATTTCATTTTCTTGAACTTATTTGAAATCCAAAATTTCTGTGTGTTCAAAATGCACCATTCAAAGCCACATCATCAATTTTCAACCCTTTGTGACTTCATTTGTTATTTTTATGCATTTATTCTTTTTTGAGCTAAATGACCCTGAAATTCAAAGCATTTCAAATGAACAATGAAAATGTTCATAGTTGGCATGGTATCATCATTTCACCCAAATAGCATGTGCATAAAAGTTGAGAGGGTTACGGCAAAAACTAGATGCACTTCGTGTACAAAACGGATAATCTTTTTCGAAGTATCAGGGTTTCGGCCGAAAACTCATCTGTTACAAAGGGATTTCATTTTTTTGAACTTATTTGTACTCCAGACTTTTTGTGTGTTCAAAATGCACCATTCAAAGCCACATCATCAATTTTCAACCGTTTCTGACTTCATTTGTTATTTTTCATGGTTTACTGATTTTTTGAGCTAAATGACCCTGAAATTGAAAAGCACTACAGATTAACTCGGAAAAGGTTGAAAGTTGGCATGGTATCATCATTTCACCCAGATAGCATGTGCTAAAAATTTGAGAGGGTTATGGCAAAAACTAGATGCACTTGATGTACAAAACGGGCAATGTCTTTCGAAGTATCAGGGTTTCGGGCGAAAACTCATCTGTTACAAAGGGATTACATTTTTTTGAACTTATTTGAACTCCAGACTTTTTGAGTCTTCAAAATGCACCATTCAAAGCCACATCATCAATTTTCAACCCTTTATGACTTCATTTGTTATATTTCATGCATTTGCCGATTTTTTGCGCTAAATGACTTTGGCACCCCAGCTCAGAGCGACCGGTTTACCCTGCATTGCCAGCTGAGAGACCATGTCTTCTGGCAACACACAACATCTTGGTACAGAAAAACAACCGCTTTATTTATGCTAGCGGATCAGAGTTTATATTACAACAGATGTCGAGGCCGAGCAGCACGAACGATGCGGCTGAACAATATGTAAATTATTTAGTGGACATAAAGGGGCCTCGATCATACAACTACGCGACAGCGGAACAACGTCATAGAGGAAACTCCATAGCACCAGGACACCGCTGTGGACACGATCTAGACTCGAGGAGCGCTTCTTTCCAACGCGACTTTCCTGAAATCTGGCATGACACGCTAGGTCAATACATTGAATGTACTTGCAAGCTCACAACAATCATAATCATAATGACAAACAATATCATGATATTTAACCAATTAATAATGCAATAATGTTCCAACATGTTGTGCTCATGCTCTTGGGATAGACATCCCTCGGGACCGGCTTACCAACTGTGATCGTTCTCGGATCACAAACAAACCACCATCATGGTCTTAACCAGAGTAACTCGTGATCCTTACGGCGATCACAACCAAACCACCATCGTGGTCTTGACCAGAGTAGCTCGTGATCCTTACGGCGATCACAACCAAACCACCATCATCGTCTTTACCAGGTTAACTCGTGATCCTTACGGCAAACACAACCACGACCCATATTGGGTCTCGAACATCTCGAGGGCCTTTCCGCCATCATCATCAGTGCAAATTTCATAACTTAGTGTGCAGGTTTATTAAACATTGAGTCATGGTGGGACCTACTACAAGGTGTCTGTGACCGTGGACTCGGCTATTGATAGATTATACACTTTGCAGACGTAGCACACTGTACCCACACCACAGAACCCATGGCTTCGCACTCCCATTCGGGTGGAGCAACGACATTCCGACAAAACCCTTCCATTGCCATGACACTCTCCCGGCCACTCCGACCCAATCCCGATTGGGCTAGTCCTAGGTGGCCCCGTGTCTACCAAAGACACAACGACCACTCGCGGACCCGGTACCATAATCTCAACAACGGGCACACAAGGTTATGCCTGCTTACCGGGCCAGGGTAAGCATGCCCATAACCTTCCCTAGTTGGAGGCACCGACCAGAGGCATGTCAATGGAGCGAATCAAGGCCTTCCCACAAAGGCAAATGTGGTTGCACTGGGAAAATCTCGATTCAGCGGCACCATGACCCAGTCAACGACATATTCAAGTTGAGTTATATTCAGGTTCAACTTAAAATGAAGATGATCGGTGTCATAGCATGCCATGAAATGCAATACTACACATTCATCACATATTAACGAAAATGACTGATGTCAACCATATTCACACTAAGCATAAGCATCAACAACTTATATTACTTTCCTGGTCAGGGTAACTCTCACTTTAACAATATATTTTGCAGCAAGTATTATCATTTTCTCATGCAAGAAAATAACTTCGATTAATTTCTCATATGCATAGCAAAGATTTTACTATCACCACAAGCAAATCCTATTCTCTTTGCCAACCAAGTTAAGTTCAAAAATTCTGTAACTTAAGTAAAATGGCTAAACAAGCACTTAACAGGATATTTTCTAGCAAATTTCTCTATTTTATTTATGCAAGAAAATAACTTTAAGCAATTACTCGTATGCATAACAAATCATTTTATCAGTACCATAATTAGAGCTTAGCTTCTTTACCAACTAAGCTAGTTTCAAGGTTCTGTAAATCAAGCATAATGCTAACACACACTTAACAGAATATAAATAACATATTAGTTATATAAATGCAGGGATTAATCATTTCATTCAAGTAAGAAAATGATCAATATTGAAATGGCACCATTAAAATGTTGTTGTGGCTTGCCTTAGTGCAGATGAGGTTCACAAGCCTTCTGGTGATCCTCAAGAGAAGCCTCACCCTCTGAAAATAATTTTAAACACAAGAAGAAAATATTAAGAACTCTTCGGAAAATCACCAGAAATTCTAGACAGCTCAGAAAAATCTCATTTTTGATGAGTTGCTAGATTTCTTGGCAAAGAACATAATGCAAAAAGAATCAATTCATTTGGACTTATGGTTAAATAGTTATAACTGTTTGAAGCTCTCTGGAATTCAATTGAATTTGAATTTAGATAAACAGACTAGGGGGGTGACATCGAAGGCGTAAAGCCTCAGGTGCCACCACTCGTACCGCTTCGCGCGCGTACAGAGTGGCTGACTAGCGGGCCCCGCTAGTGAGGTGAGAAGGAGGGGAGAAGGAAACAGAGGGGGTCACGGCTTCGCCGGAGCTCTCACCGGCAACAAGGGCTCCTTGGCCAAAACGAGAGGGAGGGATCGAGAAAAGGGATGTAGGCGCACCTGCCCGTACCCGTAGCGTAGCTAGGGGCGGTCGGACGGCATCGAAATCAACCTCACAAGCGGAGGCAGAGGGAGGTGGTTGCTGGAGATGAGGAAGACGGCGAGCAGGGGCAACTTCAGGGGCTCCAGTGGGACGGGATGGCTTCACCGGAGAGACCAAGAGGCCCTGGAAGGATCGCCCTGGCCTGGGAGGGTCTGGCGCTACTGCAGCGACCAGAGGGGATCACCGACGAGCTCGAGCTCGAGGACGGCGGCCCGTGGCCTGCCCGGCCGGGCTACAGTTTCCTACGCGCTTGTGGGGTGTGTGGGAGTGGTGCATGCTGCTCGAGGAGGCTAGGGCGGCTCCATTTATAGGCGAACGAAGAGGGGGGTTTCGGGCTCCGCCGATGGAGACCTATCCACGGCGCCTGGCGACGAGCGGCGTCAGTGAGAGGGGTAGAAGGCGAGGCAGCTCACGCAGCGACTATTGGCGAACAGGGACGAGCACAGGAACAAGGAGAAGGCGACGAGCACAGTGCGCGCCGCACTGTTGGGTTGGCTGGACCATTCCCGTGCTCGCTGCGGCGAGCTCCGGCGTCGGCGAGCGCCAGGAGGAAGTTAATGGCGTTGAGATGAGGATGGTGGCGAAGTTTGGCACGCTTATGCAGGTGGGGAAGCGAGCACGCGATCAACAAAGATTCGGGCGCGTCGCAGAGTGCGTCGGCCGCATGCCAGCCCGCCTCGACGAACACGATCACCGCGTGAACTCTGACCTCATGCCGATCTAAGCCCAAACTTCATGTCTGGCATGTTTTTCGTGGTAGTTTTGAATGTTACCACGCTTTGGTTTGGCTCCATAGGTAGTAGAGAAGATTTTACACGTCAGGTAAGTTTCTGGTCAGTAACTTTGAGATGTTACTGAGGTCAAATGGCTGGGAGTTGGGAGCTGTACTTTGGACGCTAGCCATAATCTACTAAGGTGATGATGCACAAGAAAATTCAGGCACAAGAGAGCAAGTAAAATGGTAGTTGCTGTACAAACCACCATTTTTGTCCAGAATAGAAAATATTTTCTGTAGGAAAAATATTCCAAAAAGTGATGAAATATTTTTGCTCAGGAAGGTGCCCTGGGATTCAAAGAATATTTGGGAATTTTCTCAGATTTTTGTGGGCAAGAAAAATGAGGGTTACTTTGGAGCTCATTGAACTAGCTAGGGTTTTAGAGAAGAAAAATGAATATTTTTCATTTAAGAAAAATACTCCCAAGATGATTTTGAGATGGATCAGAAGTTGAATGACGATTAGAGAGGGGGATGATGGACTTGGGTGAAAGCCAAGGATACCCAAGTGTCTAAGTCCATATGAAAAGATTCAAAAACCCCAACTTTCAAAATAAATCCAAATGAAAATCAGGCAAAAAAGAGAGGGCAAAAATCAGGCCGTCACAAACCTCCCCCACTTAGAATGAATCTCGTTCTCGAGATTCAGTTGCTTGGGAAAACCACTCTGGATAATGGGCCCTTAGGAATTCTTCCCGCTCCCAAGTTGATTTTGACTCTGTGTGATGCTCCATCTGAACTTTGTAAAATCTTCTTACTTTACTGCGAGTGACCTTTTCCATATGATTCAAAATTCTAAATGTTTTTTCTTCATAGGTTAAATCATTTGCCAATTCTACCTCAACCATAGCAGTCCTTTTCTTAGGCGGAGATATGCAGCGTCTTAATTGTGAAACATGAAACACGCTATGCACGTCTGCCAATTCAGCGGGTAGTTCCAACTGATAGGCAACAGTACCCACTCGGGACATAACCGGGAATGGACCAATAAACCTGGGTGCCAACTTTCCATGGGTCTGGAATCTCTTGACACCTTTCATAGGAGTGACTCGGAAGTATACGTGTTCTCCGGGTTCAAACTTGATGTGTCGGTGCTTTGCATCGTAATAACTTTTCTGTCGAGATTTGGCCAATTGCATTCTGTCCCTGATTTCCTTAACTTGTTTCTCAGCTTCCATCGTGAGATCTGTTCCGAAGATATGGCTATCTCTAGTTTGAGGCCAATTTAAAGGAGTGTGGCACTTACGGCCATACAGAGCTTCATACGGTGACATCTTTAGACTGGTCTGGAAGCTGTTGTTGTAAGAAAACTCAGCATATGGCAAGCAACCTTCCCATTTAGGTCCTTGGGCTAAAGCACATGCTTGCAACATATCTTCAAGTATTTGATTTACCCGCTCTGTCTGTCCATCGGTCTGAGGATGATAAGTAGTACTATATTTCACAGCTGTCCCCAAGGCTTGATGGAGACGGGACCAAAAAGCGGAGGTAAACAGGGAACCTCGGTCGGAAGTGATGGTTCAGGGTACTCCATGCAGACTGACGATTCTGGATACATACAGCTGTGCAAATTGATCTTCTCGATATCTGGTGTTGATCGGAATGAAGTGAGCAACCTTGGTTAAGGTGTCCACTATGACCAACATTGCATCTTTTCCTCGCTGAGTCTTAGGCAATCCCGTAATGAAATACATACAAACGTCATCCCATTTCCATTGCGAAACCGGCAGCGGTTAGAGGAGTCCGGCTGGTTTCTGATGCTCTGCCTTCACCTTGTTGCATATGTTGCAACAGACCACAAAATAGGCAATGTCTTTCTTCATTCCATCCCACCAGAATATTTGTCTAAGGTCCTCATACATTTTTGTACCTCCCGGGTGAATGGAATATGAGGATTAGTGTGCTTCTGACAGGATTTTCTTCTTTAAGTCCGGCTGATTGGGTACACAAAATCCGTCCACGGAGTCGGAGGGTACCGAATTTGTCCTTGGAGAAATTTGGGGTCCGCCCTACCATCGGGCTCTTGGCACGTTTTTGCAGCTTGATGTCAGTTGGCTGGGCCTTGTGGGTCTCTTCCTCAAGTGTGGGGTAACTTCCAAAATATTACGAGGCCAGCATCCACTATGACTAGGTTGAGTTGAGCAATCTCCTATTGGAGTTTGAGAGGCAAGGATTTCTATATGACATTTAAGCTGACAGGCTTTCGACTGAGTGCATCGGCAACCACATTGGCCTTACCCGGGTGATAATTTATTCCAAGATCATAATCCTTGACCAACTCTAGCCATCTTCGTTGACGGAGATTTAAATCCGGCTGAGTAAATATGTACTTAAGACTTTTGTGATCGGTAAAAAATTTGCACCTTTTTCCAATAAGGTAGTGTCTCCAAATTTTTAACGCATGAACCACCGCAGCCAATTCCAAATCATGACTAGGATAATTTCCATCATGGGGTCGTAGCTGTCGCGATGCATATGCTACTACCTTGTCGTCTTGCATAAGTACGCAACTGAGGCCTTGCCTGGAGGTGTCACAATACACATCCAAGATGCGATAAATGTTTGGGAGAGTCAATACATGTGCGGTTGTCAGCCGTATCTTTAGCTCATTGAAACTTTTCTCACAGTCCTCCGACCATTCAAACTTCTTATCCTTTTTGAGCAGCTTTGTCATGGTTTTAGCAATCTTGGAAAACCGTTCAATGAAATGACGGTAATATCCAGCTAATCTGAGAAAACTCCGGATCTGCGTCACGGTCATGGGCGGCAACCAATCGAGCACATCCTTTACCTTTCTTGGGTCCACGGATATACCTTCGACGGATAGTACATGTTCGAGAAACCCAACTTGCTTGAGCCAAAACTCACATTTACTAAATTTGGCATAAAGCCGATGGTCGCGTAGTCGTTGTAGCACTGCTCGGAGGTGATCCTTGTGCTCGCCTTCACCCTTGGAGTAAATGAGGATTTCATCAATGAAGACTACCATGAATTTGTCGAGGATGTCCATGAATACTTTGTTCATCATATGCATGAAGAAAGCAGGGGCATTGGTCAGACCAAAGGACATCACTGTATATTCATAAAGACCGTACCGAGTAGTGAATGCGGTCTTAGGAATATCTTCCTTTTTAATTTTGAGCTGATGATATCCGGTCCATAAATCGATCTTAGAGAATACCTTAGCCCCACTGAGCTGATCAAACAATTCATTAATCCTTGGCAGCGGATATTTATTTTTGATGGTGACCTCATTCAGCCGGGGGTAATCCACGCACACGCAGAGGCTGCCATCCTTTTTGTCCATGAAAATAGCGGGTGATCCCCACAGTGAAGTGCTGGGACAAATATATCCTTTCTGGAGCAATTCATCAAGCTATTTCTTTAGCTCCACTAATTCTTATGAGGGCATCCGGTAATACTTCTTGTATAGCGGTGCAGTTCCAGGCACAATCTCTATTGCAAATTCCAGCTCTCGATCTGGTGGCATGCCTGGCAGTTCTTCTGGAAATACATCAGGGTACTCGCTGACCACAGGAATTAATTCCAACTCAGCCACAACGATGAAAACCAATTCTTGTTTGGGTATATTCTTCCGAGCATAGAATTTGGTAGTCTGCCCATTTGGACTGGTCAAAGTGACTTCTTGTGTTGCGCAATTTATGCAAACTTGATATTGGGTCAACCAATTCATACCCAATATAATATCCAACTTTTCAGACTCAATAGTTATCAGAGAGGTTGGAAAGTAGACTTTGTTGATACTGATTTCTAGATCATGGCAGACCAGGTTGCTCTTGATTAGAGATCCCGGGGTTTGTACCAGCATATTTTTGCCCAAAAGTGTACAAGGAAATTTGTTTTGGGCAGCAAAACTCCGAGAAATAAAAGAATCGGGAGCCCCAGATTGAAATAAAATTATAGCAGGTATGTCATTTACAGAAAATATACCAATGACGACTTCGGGGTTCTCTTGTGCTTCATCGGCTAAGAGATGATGCACGTGCCCAATAATGTTTTTCTGGGTCGGGCATGACTCTATAAAGTTGACTTGTGGCCTGAAGGAGGCATTCGCCTTGTTGTTCTTGGGGCACTGTTTGGCATAATGTCCGTTCTGCCCACAACTGAAGCAAGAATTATTACGCTGACGCTCCTCATGCATGGGGTTGGTCACGATATTCCTGACTTGAGTGGTGGTCTTGTTAACATTCTGTTGCCAATTTGGCTTGTTTTCCACCTGAGTCTGCTGCGAGGTACGAGCCTTTTGCACTGGTTGCTCATCCTTCTTTGGCTCAAACTTAAGCTTGTTGTCGTTGTTGGCAGGCCTATTATCTGATATAAGCTTGTGCTCCCGTTCAGCAATGAAAGCCTTGTTTACCAGAGTTTGGAAATATGGGAAATCAAACATACTGAGAGGGTACCGGAGTTGCGGATTTAAGCCTCCAAGAAATCTGTCAATCTTTCTTTCTTCGGTGGCCACGTCATAAAGGGAGTAACGGGCCAGATGATTGAATTTTTGCAAATATTCCCCCACAAACTGATTTCCTTGGACGAGTGTGAGAAATTCAGGCTGCTTAACCTTTATAACTCTAGTAGGGATATGATATTTCCAGAATTGATCCTTAAATTTTTCCCAGGTGATTTCTTCATCAGCAGGCCACATGGCTTTTGCATTTTCCCACCATATGGCAGCAGCGCCTTCAGGGTAATGAGTTGCAAATGGAACTTTATCATTTTCTTCAGTACGAGCAACCTCAAGCTTTTTCTCAATGGTACACAACCAATCGTCTGCATCCAATGGGTCAACAATCTGACTGAAACTGGGTGGCTTGGTCCTATGAAAATCTGACAGTTTGAGTAATGACCGTTCTGATTTCCATTCTACCCAACCATAGCTTGCACACTTCTTAACATTTCAAGCAGATCATTGTTCCTTCTTTCCTGAAACATACGCAGAATTTGCTCGGTGGAGGGCGGATTTGGCGGTGGAGGCGGTGGCGGAATGTACGGCTCGGGTGAATGTCCTGCCTATCGTGTGGAACGACGAACAGGAGTTCCCTCACGGATGTTGCTACTACTGCCTCCCCACGTCATCCTATTGTGGATTTTTCCCAAGACAACGCAATCGAGATGAGAAACATCCAAGAATAAATTTGGGGGAAAGCTAGCGACAAATCCCGGAATAAAACAAAAGAGCGAAGAAAATATGGCGAATAAAGTCCCAACATATTTATACATAGACTCATACATGAAAGATAAACAACATGACATGTTCAACTACTCTCATACATGCAACGAAACATCATGACTCGTATGGCTACCTCCGTACATTATCCAGACGACTGCGAATACTCCGAGGTACTACTGCTCTGCTGGTGCTGCGGTGTCCTCCCCTGAAGCGGACTCGGATCCTAAGCTGGCGAGGTTCACGGAAACCTCCGTGTTAAAGGTAACGCGACGACGCTGCCTCGAGGGCTCTCCCTCAGGGGCAGGGGTAGGATGAAGCATCGGGGCTACAGGAGTAGTGATAAGTGAAACCCACTCGGCAGGAGTACTGAGAGGGTTCACCGTCGAGGTGACTGAGCTACTCGAGGGAGTAACCGGTGAAACAAGGGAACTAGAACGAGCTGGAATATAAGGAGTAAATCCTAGAGAAGATGGACTAGTGGCAGATCTAGTAGTGACCAAAGCAGCGGCTAAAGCAGTACGGGCACGAGTCAGCTCTCGAGCCAGCTCGTGGATCAATAAATAGCTAGTAGTGACATAACGAGCAAGGTGGCTAGCAACACTATCAGACTCCGGATCAATGATCTGGAAACGGACACGACCATTGTCGTGCAGAGAAGGGTAGTAAAAGAAACCTGGGTGGTTTTGCATTCGGACCTCGTTGTAGCGAAGCTCGACAAGGACCTCAAATGCAGCAAACTGGACAGCCTGAGAAGCGGTAGAGGCGTAACCACTCCTAGAAGTACGAGTGTAAGAGCCGGAATCGGAACTAGTGCGCAGAGTAACCACTATGTGATACTCATACACGATAGACTGGATCGTCTCCGAGGGAGTACAGCCGACGCCACACGTTGCGAAGGAGGTGCGGTGACGTGTATGACATCAGCTTCAACTGGCACGGATACGGCACCGGAGCCATCTACACTTACAACCATTAGCAGGTTGGCATAAAAATATAAATCAAGTGCATGCAATGCAACAACCAGCTACAATAGATACCGACACCCAACTTAAAATCGTATCTAACGTCCAGTTAACATGTCGTAGTCTAGCGTCGCCTATAGTCAGCACGACTCTGATACCAAGCGTTGTGGCACCCCATCTCAGAGCGGCCGGTTTACCCTGCATTGCCAGCCCAAAGACCATGTCTTCTGGCAACACACAACATCTTGGTACAGAAAAACAGTCGCTTTATTTATGCTAGCGGATCAGAGTTTATATTACAACAGATGTCGAGGCCGAGCAGCATGCACGGTGCGGCTGAACAATATGTACATTATTTAGTGGACATAAATGGGTCTCGATCATACAACTATCTGGCAGCGGAACAACGCCGTATCGGAAACTCCATAGCACAGGGACACCGATGTGGACATGATCTAGACTCGAGCAGCGCTCCTTTCCAATGCGACTTTCCTGAAATATGGCATGACACGCCAGCTTAGTACATTGAATGTACTTGCAAGCTCACAACAGGCATAATCATAATGACAAACAATATCATGATATTTAACCAATTAATAATGCAATAATGTTCCAACATGATGTGCTCATACTCTTGGGATAGACGTCCCTGGGGACCGGTGTAACGCCCCGAGACCGATGTGCCAGGTGTCGTCCAGTTATTCGCTGTTGTTGCGTTGTCATTGCTTGCGTGTCATGCATTGCATATCATGTCATCATGTGCATCTCATTTGCATACGTGTTCGTCTCATGCATCCGAGCATTTTCCCCGTTGTCCGTTTTGCATTCCGGCGCTCCGTTCTCCTTCGGTGGTCATTTCTACCTTCTTCTCATGTGTGGGGGTTAAACATTTCTGGTTTGGACCGAGACTTGCCAAGCGGCCGTGGTTTACT
The DNA here is from genome assembly GCF_003073215.2 of Triticum urartu. Lineage (NCBI taxonomy): Eukaryota > Viridiplantae > Streptophyta > Magnoliopsida > Poales > Poaceae > Triticum > Triticum urartu. Next base: position 306,140,381 of record NC_053024.1, read on the forward strand.
ACCGGTAGACCGCCTGTCAAGTTTCGTACCATTTGGACTTCGTTTGATGCGCCAACGGTTAACCGAGGGACCGAAAAGGCCTCGTGTGTGTTGCAGCCCAACACCCTTCCAAAGTGGCCCAAAACCCACCTAAACCTGTTCCATCATCTCGATCGTTCGATCACGATCGCGTGGCCGAAAACCGCACCTCATTTGGACTCTCCTAGATCCCTCTACCTATAAATATGTGTCTCCCTCCGAAATTCTCGCGCAGATGAAACCCTAGCCCCGCTCCTCGCGCCGAGGGACAAACTTCCCACCACCGGCCGGACATGTCCGCCGCCCTCAGCCACCTCACTCTGACCAATCGGAGTGCGCCACCTCACCGCCGCCAGCGCCCTCACCCACTCAGCGCGCGACACATCACCGCGCCCCGCCTCCTCTCTCTCCTCGCGCCGTCGCGGCCCTGCGGGCCCGAGGCCGGCCCGCCCGGCCCAAGCTGCCCGTGGCCAGCGCCGCTCCTCCTGTGCAGTCGACCGAGGCGTCCTTCGCCGACGTCCGCGCCGGCCCGCCTCCCCTCGCCGGCGTTGCCGCCTCGCCGGCGACTCGCCGCTGCTCCGCAGCCAGGCGCCATGGCCTCGACCACCGCGCCGCCCGCGCCACCTCGCCGTTCTCCCTCGCCGGCGACGACCAACTCGGGCAAATCCCCGAGTCCAGCAAGTTCTCCTCCGGCCACCTCGGACTCCAGCGGCCCCATCTCCATTTCCGGCGAGAGTCAAGCTGCTACAGTGCCCCGGATCTCAGATCTGGAAACTCCCCCTCGGTTGACTTTTCCCCTCCAAACCCTAATCATTTGCTCATGTTCATCACATCGTAACTTTGCATCCGTAGCCCGATTCATGCATATAGCATATCAAAATGTTCGTCTCAGAGAGTACATCATTTCATCTCATTGCATCATTTTCATTTGAGTTCATCTTGATGCCCGAAATGCTGTTGGAAGAATGTTACTTGAGATAATTGTCAGATCTGCTGCTCCATATAGCTATTTGTCATTTTTGCCATGATTAATGTGTGCATGTTATGCCCATGAGTCTACATATGTTTTGTTAAGAGTTTTGCCATCTTTCCAGACGTGCAACCCATGTATTTTTGTGATGTGTGTGGTGACTAGCACAAGTTTGCCAAGTGAGGCATTTGGTAATGCTGATTTCAGGGACTTAGCATTTCCACTAAGTCCTTGATCTGTTTATCTTATATGGCCATATGTTCATGTTGTTTCCTAGTGATCCGTGCATCTTTTGAGGATGATCAGTAAGGATGTTTTGTTAATCTTGTAGTGCTCTATCCATCCATGTCTTTGTTTGCAATTATGGAGCACCCTAGACTGAGTCAATCGAGCCCAACTTTTGTCATTTCGTGAATCTGGGCAGATTGTCTACTTGTTAGCGATTTTGCCGATGATGTTGTAGTTGATCCTTGCATGCTATGTTATTTTTCTTGCCATGTCTAGCTTGTATTTTGTGTATTTTTGATGGGTGTATGCTTGTATTATCATGACATGCTCTGTAGTGAGTGCATCGAGCTCGTAAACATGCCTACTTGATATCTGTTTCAGCATGTCCCAGTTTTCACAAAGTCTGAGAACTGATTATGTTTTTGCCATGTTCACATGCTTGCAATTGTATTTTCTGATCCCTTTTGGCTCAAGGTCACTAAGGGACTTTTGTTAAGCTCTTTGAGTAGCCCCATGCCATGCTTTACTTTGCCATGTTCAGGTCCTGTAGCATATAGTTTTGTGGCTCCGAAGAGTGCTATCTGATCTGAAATTCCAGGCTTGTGTTAATTTCACTAAGTCTGAAATCTGTTTACCGTTTGCATTTTTGCCATGCTTGTTTGAACCTGTTAGTTGATGAATTGGCCGTAGCTCAGTGTTCATCTTTTGTTAAGCATCATGAATGTATCCCTGCCATGTATTTTGTTGCCATGTTTGAGTGCTGTAGCATGTTCATCTTGTTGCATTTAGTTGGCTACTTGCTGTAAATCGCAGACCGGTGTCATATTTGAATTCCTTGCCATTTCCAAACCGTAACTACGTTTCCGGTGATCTTTATATCGTTTTCAAGCGATTTCATCTCATCTTTGTAGTGGCACACCTGGATTTCCAAGTTGAGGCCAGGTTCTTTCATTCCTTGTCAAATCATGCATATGCATCGCATACCGCATCCCACATATCATACCATGTTCATGTGTTGGTTGTTTACTATGTTGTGTGCTTCTTTCCGGTGTTTGCTTCTTCGGGTTGGTTCCGGTAACTTCGCATTTGTGAGGACCCATTTGTCTACGTCCGTTTGTCTTATTCATGGACTCGTTCTTCTTCCTTGCGGGATCTCAGGCAAGATGATCATACCCTCGAAATCACTTCTATCTTTGCTTGCTTAGTTGCTCGCTCTTTTGCTATGCCTATGCTGCGATACCTACCACTTGCTCATCATGCCTCCCATATTGTTGAACCAAGCCTCTAACCCACCTTGTCGTAGCAAACCGTTGATTGGCTATGTTACCGCTTTGCTCAGCCCCTCTTATAGCGTTGTTAGTTGCAGGTGAAGATTGAAGTTTGTTCCTTGTTGGAACATGGAGATGTTGTTCCTTGTTGGAACATGTTTACTTGTTGGATATCACATTATATCTTATTTAATTAATGCATCTATATACTTGGTAAAGGGTGGAAGGCTCGGCCTTATGCCTGGTGTTTTGTTCCACTCTTGCCGCCCTAGTTTCCGTCATATCGGTGTTATGTTCCCGGATTTTGCGTCCCTTACGCGGTTGGGTAATAATGGAAACCCCTTGACAGTTCGCCTTGAATAGAACTCTTCCAGCAATGCCCAACATTGGTTTTACCATTCGCCGCCTAGCCTTTTCTTTTCCCTTGGGGGTCGCGCGCCCAAGGGTCATCATTATTTTAAACCCCCGGGCCAGTGCTCCTCTGAGTGTTGGTCCAACTTGTCAGCCGCCGGTGGCCACCAGGGGCAACTCTGTGCTGGCCTACCGGAAGTTTAGACAATCTGGCGTGCCCTGAGAAAGAGATATGTGCAGCTCCTATCGGGATTTGTCGGCACATTCGGGCGGTGTTGCTGGTTTAGTTTTACCCTGTCGAAATGTCTTGTAGAACCGGGATACCGAGTCTGATCGGAATGTCTCGGGAGGAGGTCTATTCCTTCATTGACCGTGAGAGCTTGTCATGGGCTAAGTTGGGACACCCCTGCAGGGATTTGAACTTTTGAAAGACGTGCCCGCGGTTATGGGCAGATGGGAATTTGTTAATGTCCGGTTGTAGATAACTTGAACCTTAACTTAATTAAAATGAATCAACCACGTGTGTAACCGTGATGGTCTCTTTCCGGCAGAGTCCACGAAGTGAACACGGTGTTGGAGTTATGTTTGACGTAGGTTGCTCTAGGATCACTTCTTGATCATACTTTTATCGACCATGCTTTGCTCTCTCTTCTCGCTCTCATTTGCGTATGTTAGCCACCATATATGCTAGTCGCTTGCTGCAGCTCCACCTCATACCTTTACCTTACCCATAAGCTTAAATAGTATTGATCACGAGGGTGTGAGATTGCTGAGTCCCCGTGGCTCACAGATACTTCCAAAACCAGTTTGCAGGTGCCGATGAGACCGAGCAGATGACGCAACCAAGATCAAGGAGGATCTCTATGAAGATCTTGTCCTTTATGTTGTTTCGTTCTAGTTGATCAGTAGTGGAGCCCAGTTGGGGTAGATCGGGGACCGTGTCGCTTTTGGGGTTCTTCTTTTATTTTGGTTCCGTAGTCGGACCTTGATTGTATCTAGATGATGTAATGCTTTATTCATGTAATTGCGTGAAGTGGTGATTGTAAGCCAATTATGTATCTTTTCCCCTATTGTATTACATGGGTTGTTTGCGAAGATTACCTCACTTGCGACATTGCTTTCAATGCGGTCATGCCTCTAAGTCCTGCTTCGACACGTGGGAGATATAGCCGCATCGAGGGTGTTACAAGTTGGTATCAGAGCCTTCCCCGACCTTAGGAGCCCCATTGCTTGATCATTTTTAGCAGCCGAGTTGTGTCTAGAAAAAATGTTTTGAGTCATTTAGGAATTATATATCGGAGAGTTTAGGAATTCTTTTACTTCCCGGTCTCCTCATCGCTCTGGTAAGGCATCCTGACATAGAGTTTTGACTCTTCTCTTCTCAAATTTCACTAAAAAAATTTTAGGATCACGCGGGTATCTTGGAATCGTTCCGATGGTTTTGTGACGAGAACAGTGTCTTGGTGCCTCCTGTCAGGGGTTTTGTGGAAGTGTCCCGGGGAGTTGAGCTCTGAGGTGTTGTCGTCATAATTTTATCGTTGCAGTTCTGGAATACCTAAGTTTAGTACGCCGACATCGAAAATCTCTTTTATGTAGTTCGTTGGTGAGATAACCTCGACGCCACCCAGTACTGGGCGGGAGTTCGGGAGTATTGCCATAACTTGTATAACAGATGCTTTTCGAAGGTTGAGGTAGATGATTTCCGAAGGTTTCTTGGTTATGTGTTGAAGGATGGGTACAGCTGGATGTAGGATTTGTTAGTTTGGGTGAGATATTATGCTTCCCCTGTATCCCCAACACCTGATTGCATAACCGAAAAATTTCGGGCGTTTTTAAGTGGGAATTCAAGTAGCTCTTAGGATATCTTTTGGATGGATATATGATATGAAATTGGGGTTCGACGTCTAGTGGTCCGCCTATTCACGGTCGGTTTTACAGTGGTCACGTTGTGTCTTAAAGAGTCCTTGGCTATGCCGACTCAGGGATGCTTCGTATGTCATGTGCACTGCCTTGTACATGATGGTGCTGTACGATCGAGCCCGTGTAGGCCCCACCACGAAAACTTCGGACGAAATCTCTATCATATGTTTGTTCCGGCTTATTCTGCAAGCCAATCCTTGTTTTGTTTTTGAGTTGTGGTATTCGAGTTGCTTCGAAGTCAAGTGTTGATTCCATACCTTTCCTAAACGGTGCTCTCATACTCCGATGTGAATACAAATCCTTCATGATAATCGAGAGGGTCATGTCAATCCTTTCCAACCGGCGTGTTTCTCTTCAAGTGGATCCGATCATTTCAATTTCCGCAAGATCAATTATCATTTCTTCTCAACGGTGTTTGTTTCATCCGTCTCCAAGTTGCCTTTGTTTTTTTCCCCCCCCCCCCCCCTTTTTTTTTTCAAGGACTCAGATTACTTAATCATGTATCCATCTTATTGATGTGAAGTCTCTTCTTTCTTTTATTTCAATATTCTTATCCGATGATTATCAGGAAGATTCTAACGGAGCATCAAGTTCGTCACTTTTCACTCGTTTTCTTCTCTGATGGATTCAAATTAAGATTTGGTGTTGATCATATCCCTTTCCTTGTTTCAATGCTTTCTCATGCCGGTGCAATTCTTAATCATTCACCACTCGCTATTCTTTTGTTCCGGAGTGCTGAAGATATCTCCAAGATTCGTGTTTCCACTCTACATTCTTTCAAGCTCTTTCGAGGTTGTTATCTCGTTCTAGCCATTTAATTCAACCGGTGCAATTTCAGTTTCTAGCAATAGTTCTACGGTGTATCTTTTGAGTGGGCCCTAACCCACAGGTCTTTTTCCAGGATCTTACCTGACTCTTCTAATTTTTCCGGAGCTTCTCAAATTCTTTTCTAAAGTTTGACGTAAGAATGATTTATCATCAGTCAAATGTTTTCTCCAAGATCTGTCAAATTCTTTTCATCGTTGGCTCAACCTTTCCATTCTTCATTCCGGAGTGTCTAAATAATTCTTGGTGGTGTTTCTCGTCGTAATTCTCAGATTTTGATGACCGAAGAAGAGTTTTTCCTCCATATCTTATCCGCTCTCTCAGAGATTCATGGTTCTAGTTCGAGGCCATCCTCGTATTTGAATCCACCGGTGTGTTTGTTGGGATCTGATGTATTGCGAGTTTATGATTAGTTCTATCTATGAATATTATTTGAGTCTTCTCTGAAGTCTTTTATGCATGATCTTTATATCCTCGTATTTCTTCGCCGAAACTTTGGTTTGGTTTGGCAACTAGATTGATTTTTCTTGCAATGGGAAGAGGTGCTTTGTGATGGGGTCGATCTTGTGGTGCTTATTCTGAGTGACAGAAGGAGACACGACACGCATGTATCATTGCCATTAAGGATAAAAAGATGGGGTCTATTCGTACATGAATAGATATTGTCTATGTCATGTCATTGTTGTTATTGCATTACTCAGTTTTCCCATGAACTTAATACACTAGATGCATGTTGGATAGGGGTTGATGTGTGGTGGTAATACTAGTAGATGTAGGCAGGAGTTGGTCTACTAATCTTGGACATGATGCCTATATACATGATCATTGCCTTGGATATCGTCATAATTATTTGCTCTTCTATTAATAGCCCAACAGTAATTTGTTTACCCACCGTATGCTATTTTCTCGAGAGAAGCCACTAGTGAAATCTACGACCTCCGGGTCTATTTCCTATCATATTATTTTCAGATCTATTATTCCAAAAACCCAAAAATACATTTCTGCACTTTTTCTTTATTTATTTTATTTTGTGTTTCTTTCAAATCTATCTATCAAATATCATACAATTTTATATATCTCAATACCGAGGAGGGATTGACAACCCCTCTTATGCGTTCGGTTGCATAGTGTTGCTTGGTTCTCCTACTGGATTGAAAACCTTCGTTTCATAACTGAGGGAAATAGTTACCATTGTTGTGATGCATCATCCTCCCCTCTTCGGCGAAATACCAACGCAGATACAAGCAATCATCAACCCGCCAACATTTGAGCCATTTGACTTAACTCTCCACGTCGTTAGCATACCTTTGCTTATGATGTTTAGCCATCCATTATCATCCAAGACAATGCGATATTCCAGCAATTAATAACCATCAACTGGGATTTGAACAACCTTCAGATGAAGAAGAAGAAGAGCTGGCGTAGGATAACCCGGAGACAACGACTGTTGGAGATCGTCAAGAAGGTGTCAACCCGGAGAGAGACAACCCGGAGGGCGTAGGGGTCGGATTATAGCTGTGGCTCTGTAATAGGGTAGTAACGATACTTGTGTTATCTATGATGCCATACACTTGCTATTTTTGCAGAATATATTTGAGCCGATGCAGTGTTTTTTTAACCCTCCCGATGTCCTTATGCTTGTAGTATGTTTCTACTTGCATGGATGAACAATTGTTGACAATCTGGGACATCTATTCATGACTTTGACATTTGGCCATTCAGTAGTGATGATAGATAATAACCCGATGTTCTATTTAACCTGGCAACTCATGATCACTAGGAGCTCACTCTTGATCAAAATTATACGGGGTACTATTGACCCAACGACTCATAGTCGAGATTTAGAATTGATCAAGGAGCAATCCTGTAAAACAGAAATTGAAAGTCATAGATAAAAATAAGTGTTAAGCCGGCTTTCGAGGCACGACAAAAATACCAGCTTTTGAGGCTTAGATCTTCCTAATGAAGCTGGCTTGATAGTCCATGGTTTATCCTAGCTTTCTGTAATCTGACTCTCACACGACATAAGCCGGCATTTTAACCTTGACAAGTTCAGGGTCATAATAGATTGACTTTCACGAGTATGTCGGGTCATCTTGGAGGAGTAGCATCAAGCAAATATGCGGGTTTAACCATGGTTTATAATTGCATATGTTGGGTCAAGAGGGATGTTAATAGCTAAACTCGATGAGTTGGAGGCCCCCAAGTAACCTACAACCAAAAACTAAAGACTCATTCACAATATATGAGATTAAGCGACAAAGGCCCCCTGAGTTTCGAGGATGCCGGCTTTATTATAATGATCTTAAACATATATATAAAGGTATTTTACAAGATAAGGAACCATTGGCTCTCAGGTATAATAAGGCCGAAGATGAGCAATGTTCCAAGGCCTGTTTGTTTCTTCCTTAGAGGTACATGATTTTTTGTGTTCACGTATGTCAATCAGATAATATGACCCATTGTTTAGGTTCTTGCTAAGGACAAAAGGCCCTTCCACTACAAAAAAATACACTTCTGTGATGATACGTGTTTGTCACAGTAGGTCGCGTTTTTTGTCATGCATGTACATCCATGACAAATTTATGACAGAATCAAGATAGTCATACCTGTGCTGTCGTAGAAGTGTTCCATGACATTACCAAAATTATCATCACGGAAGTGTCCACTTCCATGACGATAAATCGTGCGTCACAAAAATGCTTTCGTCAAGGGTGACCGACACGTGGCATCCACCGTAACGGAACGCCGTTAAGCTATCGGGTCGGGTTTTGGATCCGATAACCCGTTAACAGCCCCGACCAATGGGGATTTTCCACGTGTAAAATCATCATTGGCTGGAGGTAACACGTGTCGGCTCATCATTGGGCCAGATGTCAGCCACTCATTGGACGGAAGGCACCTATGATATGTCGACACGTGGCACGGCCCAATAGAGGCCCATTCCTGTGAAAAGGCTAGCCCGTTTGACTTGGTCAAAAGCTGGCTGGCCGGCCCATGGAAAGCCTGTTAACGGCCTATTTGAATATAGCCCATTTACAGCCCGCTAACCCAAGGCCCGTTACTCCCTATCCGAATTAGGCCCAGTAGCGTCATTTGGGCCATCCAATATGATTCCAGCCCGTTTTCACTTTTGGCCCATGTATGGCCCATGACGTCTTTCGGCCCATATGAGACCCTATGTAACTCTTGGCCTACTAATGGCCGGTGGTGAAACTGGCCTGTAATGAACAGTGTATCACTTTACACCCATTAACGGCCCATGGTGAAACTGTCCCGTAATGAACAGTGTATCACTTTATACCCATTAACGGCCTGTTATTCCGTTGGGCCGTTTCTAGCCCATGTTATCTTTCGGCCTTCTCAGAGCCCATTTATTCTTGGGCTCATTTCCAGCATTCGTTTACTTACGGCCCGTAACTGCCATCTTCTGCTTGTGGGCCAAATTTAGCCCGTGGTTACAGTCGGCCCATTTGTGGTCCGTTAATACGTTGGGACGATTTCATAGCGTCATCAAATATGGCCTATTAACGATGGCCCGTTATGGTCGGCCCATGAACGGACGATTCCAACTCTAGCCCGTTTACTGCCATAATGCAGTCTGTTTGGCCCATGTTTGGCCAATCGATTATACGGCCCGTATAAGGCCCATTTATAATACGGCCCGCATAAGGCCCATTGTTTCTACGGCCCGTAGAAGGCTCATTGTTTCCATGGCCCGTAGAAGGCCCACTGTTTCTACGGACAGTAGGAGGCCCAGTGTCACTACAGTAAATATTAGCCCACGGTTATTGTGGCCTAGTTTTAAAAAATAGGTTATTGCAGCCACTAGCTAATCGTGGAAAAAGAACTGCAATGACTACAAGCAAACAAATAAACAAGAAAACAAGTAAAGAAATAAGCAAGCAACTAATGCTAGGCTATCACGGCTATTACAAATAATAGATCCACTGGGCATCAAAGTTCACCACCAGTGGAAATATAGGGAACAAAGCAGCATATCATATACACTGGTTGTCAAAGTTGGCGACTAGCGCAAATAAACGCCACAGCAAAACAAATCCAGAACTGAACCACTTCAGAAGATCTCAAGAAACAATATCCTGGGTACCCATAATGCTGGCAAGATGCTTAGCAATCTTATTAACTTTCTCTTGTTTGGTGCTTAAATCCTCCAGCGCTTGTTGTTGCACCAGAAAATATGCATCTGAATTCTGCAGGGACTTCCTCAGTCCTTCAGCTTCCTGTCGCAGCACATCTAATCGATGTCTTTGAACTTGAAGTTGAGACTCAAGAAGATGAACTGATTCAGGCAGTGAGTTCGAAGAGCTTGTGCCAGCAGTAGTGGCCAGTAACTTGAACACTACATCAAGACAGGACTTTTGGGTTCCCTCACTGTCGTCAAGATAGTTTTTATCAGCTTTCTTGGAGACCAACAGTTATGTCTCTCTATCTTGAACCTTATCTGCATTACTTCCTTTACCATTGGATAACGTGGTACTGTTCTCCAATATTTTGTCCGCATTCTAAAAGAGAAACAAGCAGACACATCACATGTTTACCATGTTGTATATGAAACTCATTTTGGTAAATGAGTTCACTAGTAAAGTGGACAGGATAACAACATGAAACAAACATATATCTATGTACCATGGTCACTTTATGGTCTATATCATTCTAGTTTTTGTTTCCAAATCAAGATAGAGACACAGTTCAAATAATATTTGTTCAAGACAAAGCAGAATAGACAGAATATAAGTGTGGGTAACTATAGAGAAATAACAACACTTGTAATGTGCATGACATGAGAACATAACTGTTTATTCAATTGAAACTGAAATCAACATAGAGAAGGTTACAACAGCAAACCAGTTAAAGAAACAGGTTTAAAACATACCTGTTGCGCCATTGGAGTTTAAAATCCATCCTTCAAATTTGAAAATAGTTGGTATGAGTAAATACGGTCATGCAACAGCAAAGGAGTATGAACCATAGCTACAGAACCTGACCTGAGAACAAATCTTCTTCTCCTTTAAGCGTTGAGTTGGGATTCAAAGTGGTGGTCCTCGTGCTTTGGGCACTACAGTTCCCTTACTAACTGCCCGTGTTTGGGTGCTCTGTGGTGGACATGGTGCTGTGTCAACTGGAACTGGGTTACTATCTGCCGGGGTTGGGGTTAGAAGGGGTGTAGCTGGTTCTCTATCCAACTGGGTAGGGGTACAATCTGCGAGAGTCTGGGTTATGTGTGGTGGATCTGGTCCTTGGGCAAGTACAACCATGGTTCTATCTGCATCAACTGGTAGCACTATCTTCTCTGAAGACCGTGTTGTTACTCCCTTAGATACTGCCATCACGCTCTCCAATTCAAATGGCTGATAAACAAGAAAAGTAATTGAAAGTATGAATGTATAGACATTGTATGATAGACAGGTGCAATGGATAGTGGGGAATAAAAGAGGGCATGAAATAATTCATATTTATGTTGTCTAACCAAATAGGATAGCATGACACAATTTCACATATATGATGGCTAACTAAACAGGATAGCATGACACAATTTCACATTATGATGGCTAACTAAAAAAGATGGAAAGACATAGTTCAAAATATGAGACTATGTAAACAGGATGACATGACATAACTATATAATCTGTTTATTAAATAGGTTGGCATGCCATAATTCACATACATTCACGGATAGAATGCCATAGTTCAAAATATGATGACTATAAACACTAAACATGATGAGATGATATAACTATATGATGTCTTTATTAAATGGGTTGCCATGCCATAATTCAGATAGATGATGTGTATGTACTATGTAAACAAGATGGCATGATATAATTCAAATATATGATTTATATAGTAAGTAAGTAAGAAGATGGCAATCCATATATGATGTAAAAACTAAGCAATGCAAGACAACATGCATGACATGGGTAATATAACCCTTCCAAGTTTGAGCTTAGACCTCAGGGGGAAAATAGGACTGGTCATCAGTCTCTGGATCCTCCTCTGAGGAGCTCTCTGTAACCAGCAAGATGTCTGCTTCAGCAGGTAGCATTGTCTGCTCTGAATACCTTGTTTTCACTCCAGATACTTCCATCACCGCTTCAAATGGCTGATGCACAGGAAGAGTAGTTGAATATACAAACGTTGTCGACAAATGGAACACGTAATACAAAAAATGATAGCATGATATAATTCACATACATGATGATTGGCTAAACAACATGGCATTGCATAATTCACATATATAATGCCTTTGCAACAAGATGGCATTGTATAATTCACATATATAATGTCTTGCAACAAGATGGCAATGCATAATTCACATATATGGTAATTAGACACTGAACAGGTGGTGTTCACACAAAGCATATCTAAACTAATGTAACGCCCCAAGAACGATGTGCCAGGTGTCCTCCAGTTATTCGCTGTTGTTGCGTTGTCATTGCTTGCGTGTCATGCATTGCATATCATGTCATCAGGTGCATTTCATTTGCATACATGTTAGTCTCATGCATCCGAGCATTTTCCCTGTTGTCCATTTTGCAATCCGGCGCTCCTATGTCATCCGATGTCCCTTTCTACCTCTTTACGTGTGCGGGTGTTAAATATTTTCGGATGGGACCGAGACTTGTCGTGCGGCCTTGGTTTACTACCGGTAGACCGCCTGTCAAGTTTCGTGCCATTTAGACTTCGTTTGATACTCCAACGGTTAACCGAGGGACCGAAAAGGCCTCGTGTGTGTTGCAGCCCAACACCCCTCCAAACTACCCAAAACCCACCTAAACCCCCTCCATCATCTCGGTCGTTCGATCACGATCGCGTGGCCGAAAACCGCACCTCATTTGGACATTCCTAGCTCCCTCCACGCCTATATAAAGATCCCTCCATTTCATTCCCGGGTCTTCTTTTCCCTAACCCTAAAATTTTCCCTCGCGCCGCGCCGGACATGTCCGAACCCGGCCGTACGAACCCGTCGCCGCCGTCCGCACCAATCGCCTCCCGCCACCTGTCCCGCCGCCGCCTTCTCCGCCGCCGGCCCGGGCGGCCCGAACCGGGCCCCCGAGGCCCATCGCGCGCCCTGCCGCTTGGAAGCCCCGCCGCCCGGATCCAGCTCCGCCCGAGCGGCGCCCGAGCCGCCGCGAGCCGCCTCCGCCGCCGCCGCCCCGCCGCCCGTGGTCGCTGCTCCGGCCACCGCCGCCCTTCGCCGGCGCAGTCGCCGCGCCGTGCGCCGCCGCATCGCTGCCCGACGTGCCACGCCAGACCTCCTCCGCCTCCGTGCCATCGCACGCCTCCCCGACCGCCTCCTTCTTCCTCCCGGCGCAAGTCCTGCCAGATCCGGTCGCTGCCCGGTTGACTCCGGCGAGATCTGCCATGCCTCGGTTCACGTGCACGAACCCTAGATCTCACGAGAGGGTGAGAATTCTACCAAGTCCTTGTTATTTTTTTTGCATATTTCATCGCATCGTATCTCATCATCCGTGGCTCCGTTTTGAGCGTGTAGCATATCAAAATGTTCACCTTGATGAGAACATCATTTCATCTCATTGCATAATTTTCATTTGAGCTCATCTGGATGTCCAAAATGTCATTGGAAGAGGGCTATGTGAGTAATTTGCCAGATCTGTTTCTTCAAATAGATATTTGTCATTTTTGCCATGTTTAATGTGTGCATGATATGATCCTGAGCTCTACATTTGTTTTGTTATATGCCATGCCATATTTACATAGGTTCTTGCCATGTATTTTTGTGGTGTTTGTGGTGACTAGCACAAGCTTGCAAAGTAGCGTAGTCGGTAATGCTGATTTCAGGGACTTAGAATTTCACACAGTCCTTGTCCTGATTTTGTCGTTATGCCATATGTTCATGTTGTTTCCTAGTGATTCGTGCCTCTTTTGAGGATGATCAGTAAGGATGTTTTGTTAACATTGTGGTGCTCTATCCATACATGTCTTTGTTTGCATTTATGGAGCACCCTAGCTTGAGTCAATCGAGCTCTACTTTTTCTATTAAGTGAATCCTGGCAGATTGTTGAATTGTTATCGATTTTGCCGAGGATGTTGCTATTGATCCGTGCATGCTATGTGGTTGTTCTTGCCATGTATAGCTTCTATGCCATGTTTTATTGATGGGTGTATGCTTAGTTTGTCATGCCATGCTCTGTAGTGAGTGCATCGAGCTCGTAAACATGCCTACTCGTTACCTAATTTGCATGCTCCAGTTTTTCACAAAGTCTGAGATCTGTTTGTGTATTTGCCATGTTCACATGCTTGGCATTGTATTTTCTGATCCCTTTTGGCTCAAGGTCACTAGGGGACTTTTGTTAAGTGCTTTGAGTAGATTCATTCCATGCCTTGATTTGCCATGATATGTTCCTGTATGTCACACCCTCGATGCGACTATATCTCCCACGTGTCGAGGCACGACTTAGAGGCATAATCGCATTGAAGGCATATGTCGCAAGTTAGGCAATCTTCACAACATCCCATGTAATATGAATAATAAAAGGGGAGATAACATAGTTGGCTTACACTCGCCACGTCAATCATGTACATAAATAACATTACATCATCCAAACACTCATGGCCCGACTACGGCGCCAAAATGAAAGAGAACCCAACATGCGACACGGTCCCATTCACCCCCAACTAGGCACCACTACTGATCATCGGGAAAGGAAACATAGTAACGTTGAGAGTCCTCATCGAACTCCCACTTGAGCTCATACGCATCTCCTGGAGCGGAATCATCAGGCCCTGCATCTGGTGTAATAGTAATCTGTGAGCCACAGGGGCTCAGCAATCTCGCACCCTCGCGATCAAGACTATTTAAGCTTATAGGTAAGGCAAGGTAAAAAATATGTGGAGCTGCAGCAAGCGACTAGCGTATATGGTGGCTATCTTATTCGCAAAAGAGAGCGAGAAGAGGAGGCAAAGCACGAGCGAGAAAACTAGAGAGCAACCTGCGCAAACATTACTCCAACACCATGTCCACTTCCCAGAATCCGCCGAGAAGAGGCCATCACGGTAACACACTCAGTTGATTCATTTTAAATAATTAAGGTTCAAGTTATCTACAACCGGACATTAACAAATTTCCATCTGCCCATAACCGCGGGCACGGCTTTCGAAAGTTCAATCCCTGCAGGGGAGTCCCAACTTAGCCCATGACAAGCTCTCACGGTCAACGAAGGAATAGACCTCCTCCCAAGACGTTCCGATCAGAGTCGGTATCTCGGTTACTCAAGACACTTCGACAGGTTAAAACAAGACCAGCAACACCGCCCGAATGTGCCGACAAATCCCGATAGGAGCTGCACATATCTCTTTCTCAGGGCACACTCAGATTGTCTTAGGTACGAGTAGGCCAGCCCAGAGTTGCCCCTGGTGGCTACCGGTAGCTGACAGGTGGACCAACACTCAGAGGAGCACTTTCTCGGGGGGGTTAAAATAAAGATGACCCTTGAGTCTGCAGAACACAGGGAAAGAAAAGGCTAGGTGGAAAATGGTAAAACCAAGGTCGCGCATTGCGGGAAAAGCTTTAATCAAGGCGAACTATCAAGGGGTTCCCATTATAACCCAACCGCGTAAGGAACGCAAAAATCCGAGAACATAACACCGATATGACGGAAAATAGGGCGGGAAGAGTGGAACAAAACACTAGGCAAGAGGCCGAGCCTTCCACCCTTTACCAAGTATATAGATGCATTAAGATAACATAGCAATATAATGATATCCCAATAAGTAAATAAATGTTCCAACAAGGAACGGCCTCCAATCTTCACCTGCAACTAGCAACGCTATAAGAGGGCTGAGCAAAGCGGTAACATAGCCAATCAACGATTTGCTAGGCTAAGGTGGGTTAGAGGTTTGACATGGCAAAATGGGAGGCTTGAAAGCAAGTGGTAGGCATCGTAGCATTGGCATAGCAAAAGAGCAAGCAAATTAGCATAGCAAAGATAGTAGTGATTTCGAGGGTGTGATCATCTTGCCTGCACAGTTGTCAGAGTTGACTGCATCCTCAAAAGCAAACTCAACGGGCTCCTCGTTAGCGAACTCGTCTCCCGGCTCTACCCAAACAAGACAAACAAGAAACAAGGATACAATCAACCACGTGCAAGCTCAAGCAACACGATGCGAAGATGATATGCTATGCGGGATGACATGCGGGATGCAAAATGCAAGATATGACAGGAAATGCAAGAACGTGGCCTCAACTTGGAAAATCAAGGGTGCCACTGGAAAGATGAGATGAAATCTCTTTAAAACAATAAAAAGAACGCCGGAATAGGAGTTACGGTTTGGAAATGGCAAGCGATTCAAAAATGACACCGGTCTGCGATTTACAGCAAGTGGGCATCTAAATGCAATGAGATGAACATGCTACAGCACCCAAACATGACAACAAAATACATGGCAGGGATGCACACAAGATTCTTAACAAAAGTCTAGCACTGAGCTACGGCCAATTCATCCATTAACAGGTTCAAACAAGCATGGCAAAAGTGCATATGACAAACAGATCTCAGACTTAGTGAAATCAACACTTGTCTGGAATTTCAGATCAGGTAGCCCTCTTCGGAGCAACAAAACTACATGTTACAGGATCTGAACATGGCAAAGTAAAGCATGGCATGGAGCTACTCAAAGAGCTTAACAAAAGTCCCTTAGTTACCTTGAGCCAAACGGGATCAGAAAATACAATTGCAAGCACGTGAACATAGCAAAAACATAATCAGTTTTCAGACTTAGTGAAAAACTGACACATGCTGAAATATAACTCAAGTAGGCATGTTTACGAGCTCGATGCACTCACTACGGTGCAAGTCATGGCAAGAAAAGTATACGCCCATCAAGAAGGCACAAAATGCAAGCTAGAAATGGCAAGAACAATAACATAGCATGCACGGATCAACTACAATATCACCGGCAAAATGGCAAACAAGTTGACAATCTGCCCAGATTCAGAAAGTAGCAAAAGTAGAGCTCGATTGACTCAAGCTAGGGTGCCCCATAATTGCAAACAAAGACATGGATGGATAGACCACTACAATATTAACAAAACATCCTGACTGATAATCCTCAAAAGAGGCATGGATCACTAGGAAACAACAAGAACATATGGCATCATGAGATAAACAGGTCCAGGACTTGGTGAAATTGCTAAGTCCCTGAAAACAGAATTAGCAATTGCACCACTTTGCAAGCTTGCACGAGTCACCACACACATCCTAAAAATACATGGGTTGCACCTCGGGAAATATGACAAAACCTTAACAAAACACATGTAGAACTCACGGGCATATCATGCACACATTAATCATGGCAAAAATGATAAAAGTGCTAAACGGAGTAGCAGATCTGACAATTAACTCAAGTAGCCCTATTCTAACAGCATTTGGGGCATCAAGATGAACTCAAATGAAAATGATGCAATGGAACGAAATGATGTAATATCTGAGATGAACATTTTGATATGCTATATGCATAAATCGGAGCTACGGATGCAAAGTTACGAGGCCCCGAACAGGAGCATATGGACTGAAAATTTAGGGACTTGGAGAAAAAAACAACACCAGATCTAGGGTTCCGGTGGCACGCGGCCCGAGGCCCGATCCGAGTTCGCCAGTGTCGATGGCCGGTGCGGCGGCCGGAGCGGGAGGAAGAGGCCGGGCGGCGGAGAGGAGGCGAGGCGGCGGCCGGACGGCGGCGTCGGCGGCAGCGGCGGCTCGTGCGGCGGCGGCGGAGGCGGCGGCTCGCGCGGCGGCGGAGGCGCGGCGACCGGGCGGCAGCGGCGGTATTCGCCAGCGGCGGGGCGGAGCAGGCGGCGGCGAGGGCGTCGGGCGGAGGAGGAAGAAGGAGGCGGCGGCGGCGGCTCCTCTGGCCCGTGCACGGGCGCGGGCGGGCCGGCCTCGGGCCCGAGTGGGTCGGCGGGAGTGGCGGCGGCGATGTGGTCCGGGGCGCCCACGTGGCGGCTCCCGGTTGGCGGAGGCAGATCCGGACGTTGTCCGGACTGTGCGGACACGTCCGGCAGCGGCGGAGATGGTTTTTAGGGTTTGAGGACGAGGGGGATCCGGAATTTCGTGGAGGAATCTATTTATAGGCATAGGAGGAGCTAGGAGAGTCCAAATGAGGTGCGGTTTTCGGCCATGCGATCGTGATGGAATGCTCTAGATGATGGAGCAGAGTTAGGTGGGTTTTGGGCCAAATTGGAGGGGTGTTGGGCTGCAACACACATGAGGCCTTTTCGGTCCCTCGGTTAACCGTTGGAGTATCAAACGAAGTCCAAATGATACGAAACTTGACAGGCGGTCTACCGGTAGTAAACCAAGGCCGCTTGGAAAGTCTCAGTCCAATCTGGAAATGTTTAATCCCCACACACGAAAGAAAGCTAGAAATGACCACCGGAGGAGAACGAAGCGCCGAAATGCAAAACGGACAACGGGGAAAATGCTCGAATGCCTGAGACGAACACGTATGCAAATGCAATGCACATGATGACATGATATGAGATGCATGACAACGATAACAACACACGGAGACAAAGACCCGAACCTGAGGAAATAAATATAACTTAACACCGGAAATGGCAAGAGTTGGTGTACAAACTGGGAAAGTTACATCCGGGGTGTTACAACACTCCACCACTACGAAAGGATCTCGTCCCGAGATCTAGGACTGAAAGAACGCCGGGTACTCAGAACGGAGGTGATCCTCGCGTTCCTAGGTAGCTTCACGGTCGGAATGGTGTGACCACTTGACTTTGAGAAATTTGATTGACTTGTTGTGAGTCTTGCGTTCAGTCTCTTCAAGAATAGCAACCGGGTGCTCACGATAGGAGAGATCTTCTTGGAGCTCAATGTCCTCGAAGTTGACAGTGCGGTCAGGAGTCTTGAAGCACTTTCGAAGCTGAGAGACATGGAACACGTCATGAACGTTTGCAAAGTTTGAAGGAAGCTCGATTTGATAGGTGAGGTCGCCTCTCTTGCTGACAATCTTGAAAGGTCCCACGTATCTAGGGGCAAGCTTCCCTTTCATACCGAAGCGACAAGTACCTTTCATAGGAGAGACGCGGAGGTAAACATGATCTCCGATCTCGAAAGCCAAATCACGATGCTTACTATCATAGTAGCTCTTCTGGCGGGATTGGGCTGCTTTGAGGTTATCACGAATGACTTTGCACATTTCTTCTACCTCTGTGATTAAGTCATTACCCAAAAGCTGACGTTCACCGGTTTCAGACCAGTTGAGAGGGGTACGACACTTCCTGCCATACAGAATTTCAAATGGGGCCTTGCCCGAACTTGCTTGAAAACTGTTGTTGTAGGAGAATTCAGCATAAGGAAGACAATCCTCCCACTTCATGCCGAAGGAGATCACATAAGCCCTGAGCATATCTTCAAGAATCTGGTTGACACGCTCGACTTGACCGCTAGTTTGAGGATGGAAAGCTGTGCTGAAGCGGATGTTGGTGCCCATGGCCTTCTGAAAAGAATCCCAAAACTTCGAGGTAAAGATGCTGCCACGGTCTGAAGAGATCACTTGAGGAATACCGTGCAGAGAGACAATACAAGAGGTATAGAGTTCCGCCAATTGAGCTGCAGTGATCGACTCTTTGATAGGCAGAAAATGAGCCACTTTTGTGAGTTTGTCGATGACAACGAATATAGCATCATTGCCACGCTTGGACTTAGGAAACCCAGTCACGAAGTCCATTTCAATGTGGTCAAACTTCCATTCTACAATGGCAAGAGGTTGGAGGAGACCTGCTGGCCTTTGGTGTTCTGCCTTCACTCTTCTGCAGACATCACATTCATTCACGAATTGAGCGATCTCGCGCTTCATTCGAGTCCACCAATAGGCTTGCTTAAGGTCCTGATACATCTTCGTGCTCCCAGGGTGGATGGAGAGGAGAGAATTGTGAGCCTCATTCATGATCACTTTACGAAGGTCACCTTTGGGTACAACAATACGATCCTCGAAGAAGAGAGTGTCCTTGTCATCAAGGCGGTAGCACTTGTACTTGGACTGACTCTTGGCAATCCCAATCTTCACCTTTTTCACCATAGCATCAAAAAGCTGGGCTTGGCGAATTTGGTCTTCTAAGGTAGGAGAGACTTGAAGGTTGGTGAGGAAACCTTGAGGAACAACTTGCAGGTTAAGTTTGCGGAAAGCTTCACAAAGCTCGGGTTGATAAGGCTTGAGAATCATACTGTTGCAGTAAGCCTTTCTGCTCAAAGCGTCAGCAATCACATTGGCCTTTCCTGGAGTATACTCGATACTCGGATTATACTCTTGAATCATTTCGACCCATCGAGTTTGCCTGAGGTTGAGATTAGGCTGAGTGAAGATGTACTTGGGACTCTTCTGGTGAGTGAAAATGTCCACTTTTCTTCCCAATAGAAGATGTCTCCAAGTCAAAAGAGCATGCACAACTGCCGCCAACTCGAGATCATGAGTGGGGTAGTTCTTCTCATTAGGCTTCAACTGGCGAGATGTATAAGCAACAACTTTCTTCTCTTACATGAAAACTGCGCCAAGACCTTGGGGAGAGAGGCATCACAAAAGACCTCGTACGGCTTAGATTCATCAGGCGGAGTCAGAACTGGAGCAGTGATCAATTTCTCTTTCAAAGTGTTGAAAGCAATGTCACACTCCGGAGACCAAACGTACTTGACGTGCTTCTGGAGAAGATTTGAGAGAGGCTTCGCGATCTTAGAAAAGTTTTCAACGAATCTTCAACAATAGCTTGCGAGACCGAGAAAACTGCGGAGTTGCTTCACGTTCTGAGGAGGTTCCCAATTCACAATTGCAGACACCTTCTCGGGATTCACGGCAATGCCCTTGGCAGAGATGATATGACCAAGATAAAGAACCTCATCGAGCCAAAATTCACACTTGGAGAACTTGGTGTAGAACTGATGTTCTCTGAGCTTATCAAGAACCAAACGCAAGTGCTTGGCATGATCTTCCTTGTTCTTCGAGAAAACCAGAATGTCGTCGAGATAGACCAAAACGAAGTCATTGGTGTAGGCGTTGAAGATGAAGTTCATCATGCAAGAGAACGTCGGAGGAGCGTTGACGAGGCCAAAAGACATGACAGTGTATTCATATGAACCAAAGCTTGTCCTGAAAGCCGTCTTTGGAATATCTTGCTCACGAATTCGAATCTGATGATAACCCATACGGCGATCAAGCTTGGAGAATACTCGAGCACCTTTGAGTTGTTCGAACAGCTCATTGATGTTAGGAAGTGGGTATTTGTTCTTGATGGTCTTCTTGTTCACTTGACGGTAATCAACACAAAGTCGGTCCGTTCCATCCTTCTTCTTCACAAAAAGAACACCACAACCCCACGGAGAAGAACTAGGCCGAATGAGACCCATTTTCTCTTGAATATCGAGTTGCTTCTTCAGCTCCTTCAACTCTTCAGGTCCGAGCTTGTAAGGACGTTTGCACACAGGTTCCGTGCCAGGCTCAAGATCAATAACGAATTCAACTGGCCAGTGCGGAGGCATTCCTGGAAGCTCTTCTGGAAAGACGTCTTGATATTCGCAAACGACTGGAATCTGAGAGATAACATCCAATTCACCCTTCTCATTGAGAGAAAACAGACGAATGGTATTATCCCGAGCGGCAAAGACAAATACATCCTCAGACGAATGAGTCAATTGAATCTGCCTGGCTGCACAATCAAGCTGAGCCTTGTGCTTAGAAAGCCAATCCATTCCGAGAATAAGATCAATATCCGAGTGACCAAGAACCGTTGGAGAAGCCAAGAAGTTGTAGTCACCCAAAGTGATAGTAACATCCGGAACGATGGAGTTAGCATTCATGCGCTTACCGGGAGAGACAACTGCTAAAGGACTAGGCAAAATTTGCAAAGGCAAACCATGCTTAGATGAAAACGGTCTCGAGATGAAACAATGCGATGCACCCGTGTCAAAAAGAACTTTTGCAGGAACATCATTAACAAGAAGGTTACCCATGATCACATTTGACGAGTCCTCTGCCTGGGCTGCATTCATCAAGTTGACCTTGGCGTGCTTGGGGTTATGCTTGACCACAGCTGTACTTGCCGATCTGACAGGAGGAGGAGGAGGAAGACGCCTCTGGTTGAAACACTTGTTGGCATAGTGACCCTTCTGTTGGCACTTGTTGCACGTGACCTCTGAAAGCGGACGGTGATACGGAGCACTTGATCTTGGAGCTTGAGATGAAGTCTTGTACTGAAAGCCAGGGTTGGGTGGGTGGGAAGAACCACTGCCACCTTTGCTCTTCTGCTGATACGGCTGACGAAACGGAGGAGGATGAAGCCAATACTTCTGCTGCTTGGCCACTTGAGTAGAGGAAGAAGGAGTAATATCTCTGACTCGCTTCTTGGAAGCATCACACTTCAACTGAGCAGCCTCTTGCTTCAATGCCATGTTGTAGAACTCATCGTATCTCAAGGGTTCGAAGAGAACAAGAGCTAGCTGAATTTCTTCTCTGAGACCACCCCTGAACTGATATATCATGCTCTTCTCATCAGGGACGTCCTGCTTGGCAAAGCGGGCGAGCTTCTGGAACAACTTGTTATAGTCATAGACAGACAAAGAGCCTTGCTTCAGATTGCGGAATTCCTCACGCTTGCTTTCAACCACGCTCTGAGGAATATGATGAGCTCGGAAATGTCGACAGAAATCATCCCAAGTGATAACACGTCCACCTCTGGAGTCCTTGTACTGCTGGAACCATTCTGCAGCTTGATCTTTGAGTTGGAAGGAAGCGAATTTGACAAAGTCCTCAGGCCTGACGTTACTCCACTCGAAATGCTTACACAGATCCACAAGCCAATCGTCAGCATCGGTTGCCTCAACACAATTGCTGAAAGTCTTTGGCCCGTTAGCAAGGAACTGGTTGAGTGTAGCAAAGTGACTCTGATTGCTTCCTTGATTCCCTTGGTTTCCTTGATTGCGCTCTTGAAGAATTTGCATGATCAACTGTGTGTTTGCATTGGTTGCGGCCATCACAGCTTGCCATGCCTCCGGAGGAGGTGGAGGTGGTGGCGGATCAGGATTCGGAGTCATGCGCGTTGGAGGAGCCATCCTGAAGAGGTTGACCACCATTAGCACATTGACAGATAAATATTGAAGCTGAATCCAACGGAATGAAAATTGCAACATATAGTCTTAACATCCGAACAAAATGAACGAATGCATTCCTCTTGAAATGGTCACATATCCATAAATTGAGAAGCCACGTAGAATTATGGTAGAGAAATAAATCAACAAGGTACGGATCAAGAACGAATAATCGGTAAGAAATCCCAATCTCAAACCAATATCCGTGGAAGAAGGACTAGAGCTACAAGAATTCCCACCTATGAAACTCCCGAACCTTTCCGGTTATGCAATCAGGTGTTGGAGATACAGGGCAAGCATAATATCTCACCCAAACTAGCAAATCCTACATCCAGCTGTATCCATCCTTCAACACATAACCAAGAAACCTTCGGAAACCATCTACCTCAACCTTCAAAAAGCATCTGTTATACAAGTTATGGCGATACTCCCGAACTCCCGCCCCAGTACTGGGTGGCATCGAGGTTATCTCACCAACGAACTGCATAAAAGATATTTTCGATGTCGGCGTACTAGACTCAGGTATTCCAGAACTGCAACGATAAAATTATGATGACAACACCACAGAGCTCAACTCCCCGGGACACTTCCACTAAACCCCTGACAGGAGGCACCAAGACAATGTTCTCATCATAAAACCATCAGAACGATTCCAAGATACCCGCGTGATCCTAAAATTTTTTTTAGTGAAATTTGAGAATAGAAGAGTCAAAACTCTACGTCAGGATGCCTTACCAGAGCGATGAGGAGACTGGGAAGTAAAAAGAATTCCTAAACTCTCCGATATATAATACCTAAATGACTCAAAACATTTTTCTAGACACAACTCGGCCGCTAAAAACAATCAAGCAATGGGGCTCCTAAGGTCGGGGAAGGCTCTGATTACCAACTTGTCACACCCTCGATGCGACTATATCTCCCACGTGTCGAGGCACGACTTAGAAGCATAATCGCATTGAAGGCATATGTCGCAAGTTAGGCAATCTTCACAACATCCCATGTAATATGAATAATAAAAGGGGAGATAACAAAGTTGGCTTACACTCGCCACGTCAATCAAGTACATAAATAACATTACATCATCCAAACACTCATGGCCTGACTACGGCGCCAAAATGAAAGAGAACCCAACATGCGACACGGTCCCGTTCACCCCCAACTGGGCACCACTACTGATCATCGGGAAAGGAAACATAGTAACGTTGAGAGTCCTCGTCGAACTCCCACTTGAGCTCATACGCGTCTCCTGGAGCTGAATCATCAGGCCCTGCATCTGGTGTAATAGTAATCTGTGAGCCACAGGGGCTCAGCAATCTCGCACCCTCTCGATCAAGACTATTTAAGCTTATAGGTAAGGCAAGGTAAAAAATATGTGGAGCTGCAGCAAGAGACTAGCGTATATGGTGGCTATCTTATTCGCAAAAGAGAGCGAGAAGAGGAGGCAAAGCACGAGCGAGAAAACTAGAGAGCAACCTGCGCAAACATTACTCCAACACCGTGTCCACTTCCCGGACTGCGCCGAGAAGAGGCCATCACAGTAACACACTCGGTTGATTCATTTTAAATAATTAAGGTTCAAGTTATCTACAACCGGACATTAACAAATTCCCATCTGCCTATAACCGCGGGCATGGCTTTCGAAAGTTCAATCCCTGCAGGGGAGTCCCAACTTAGCCCATGACAAGCTCTCACGGTCAACGAAGGAATAGACCTCCTCCCAAGACGTTCCGATCAGACTCGGTATCTCGGTTACTCAAGACACTTGGACAGGTTAAAACAAGACCAGCAACACCGCCCGAATGTGCCGACAAATCCCGATAGGAGCTGCACATATCTCTTTCTCAGGGCACACTCAAATTGTCTTAGGTACGGGTAGGCCAGCCCTGAGTTGCCCCTGGTGGCCACCGGTAGCTGACAGGTGGACCAACACTCAGAGGAGCACTGGCCCCGGGGGGTTAAAATAAAGATGACCCTTGAGTCTGCAGAACCCAGGGAAAGAAAAGGCTAGGTGGCAAATGGTCAAACCAAGGTTGGGCATTGCTGGAAAATATTTAATCAAGGCGAACTATCAAGGGGTTCCCATTATAACCCAACCGCGTAAGGAACGCAAAAATCCGGGAACATAACACCGATATGACGGAAACTAGGGCGGCAAGAGTGGAACAAAACACTAGGCGAGAGGCCGAGCCTTCCACCCTTTACCAAGTATATAGATGTATTAAGATAACATAGCAATATAATGATATCCCAACAAGTAAATAAATGTTCCAACAAGGAACGGCCTCCAATCTTCACCTGCAACTAGCAACGCTATAAGAGGGGCTGAGCAAAGCGGTAACATAGCCAATCAACGGTTTGCTAGGCCAAGGTGGGTTAGAGGTTTGACATGGAAAAATGGGAGGCTTGAAAGCAAGTGGTAGGCATAGCAAAAGAGCGAGCAAACTAGCATAGCAAAGATAGTAGTGATTTCGAGGGTATGATCATCTTGCCTGCACAGTTGTCAGAGTTGACTGGATCCTCAAAAGCAAACTCTACGGGCTCCTCGTTAGCGAACTCGTCTCCCGGCTCTACCCAAACAAGACAAACAAGCAACAAGGATACAATCAACCACGTGCAAGCTCAAGCAACACGATGCAAAGATGATATGCTATGCGGGATGCCATGCGGGATGCAAAATGCAAGATATGACAGGAAATGCAAGAAACTGACCTCAACTTGGAAAATCAAGGGTGCCACTGGAAAGATGAGATGAAATCGCTTGAAAACGATATAAAGAACGCCGGAATCGGAGTTACGGTTTGGAAATGGCAAGCGATTCAAAAATGACACCGGTGTGCGATTTACAGCAAGTGGGCATTTAAATGCAATGAGATGAACATGCTACAGCACCCAAACATGACAACAAAATACATGGCAGGGATGCACAAAAGATTCTCAACAAAAGTCTAGAAGTGAGCTACGGCCAATTCATCCATTAACAGGTTCAAACAAGCATGGCAAAAATGCATATGACAAACAGATCTCAGACTTAGTGAAATCAACACTTGTCTGGAATTTCAGATCAGGTAGCCCTCTTCGGAGCAACAAAACTACATGTTACATGATCTGAACATGGCAAAGTAAAGCATGGCATGGAGCTACTCAAAGAGGTTAACAATAGTCCCTTAGTGACCTTGAGCCAAACGGGATCAGAAAATACAATTGCAAGCACGTGAACATAGGAAAAACATAATCAGTTTTCAGACTTTGTGAAAAACTAACACATGCTGAAATATAACTCAAGTAGGCAGGTTTACGAGCTCGATGCACTCACTACGATGCAAGTCATGGCAAGTCAAGTTTACACCCATCAAGAAGGCACAAAATTCAAGCTAGACATGGCAAGAACAATAACATAGCATGCACGGATCAACTACAACATCACCGGCAAAATGGCAAACAAGTTGACAATCTGCCCAGATTCACAAAGTAGCAAAAGTAGAGCTCGATTAACTCAAGCTAGGGTGCCCCATAATTGCAAACAAAGACATGTATGGATAGAGAACTACAATATTAACAAAACATCCTTACTCATAATCCTCAAAAGAGGCACGGATCACTAGGAAACAACAAGAACATATGGCATCATGAGATAAACAGATCCATGACTTAGTGAAATTGCTAAGTCCCTGAAAACAGAATTAGCAAGTGCACCACTTTGCAAGCTTGCACAAGTCACCACACACATCCTAAAAATCCATGGGTTTCACCTCTGGAAAGATGAAAAAACCCTTAACAAAACACATGTAGAACTCACGGGCATATCATGCACACATTAATCATGGCAAAAATGACAAAAGTGCTAAGCGGAGTAGCAGATCTGACAATTAACTCAAGTAGCCCTCTTCTAACAACTTTTCGGGCATCAAGATGAACTCAAATGAAAATGATGCAATGGAACGAAATGATGTAATCTCTGATATGAACATTTTGATATGCTATATGCATGAATCGGAGCTACTGATGCAAAGTTACGAGGCCCCGAACAGGAGCATATGGACTGAAAATTTAGGGACTTAGAGAAAAAAACAACCCCAGATCTAGGGTTCCGGTGGCACGCGGCCCGATGCCGGATCCGAGTTCGCCGGCGTCGATGGCCGGTGCGGCGGCCGGAGCGGGAGGAAGAGGCCGGGCGGCGGAGAGGAGGCAAGGCGGCGGCCGGACGGCGGCGGCGGCGGCGGAGGCGGCGGCTCGCACGGTGGCGGAGGCGCGGCGACCTGGCGGCAGCGGCGGCGTTCGCCGGTGGCGGGGCGGAGCAGGCGGCGGCGAGGGGGTCGGGCGGAGGAGGAAGAAGGAGGCGGCGGCGGCGGCTCCTCTGGCCCGTGCGCGGGCGCGGGCGGGCCGGCCTCGGCCCCGAGTGGGCCGACGGGAGTGGCGGCGGCGATGTGGTACGGGGCGCCCACGTGGCGGCTCCCGGTTGGCGGAGGCCGATCCGGACGTTGTCCGGCCTGTGCGGACACGTCCGACGGCGGCGTTTTTAGGGTTTGAGGACGAGGGGGATCCGGAATTTCGTGGAGGAATCTATTTATAGGCATAGGAGGAGCTAGGAGAGTCCAAATGAGGTGCGGTTTTCGGCCACGCGATCGTGATCGAACGCTCTAGATGATGGAGCAGAGTTAGGTGGGTTTTGGGCCAAATTGGAGGGGTGTTGGGCTGCAACACACATGAGGCCTTTTCGGTCCCTCGGTTAACCGTTGGAGTATCAAACGAAGTCCAAATGATACGAAACTTGACAGGCGGTCTACCGGTAGTAAACCAAGGCCGCTTGGCAAGTCTGGGTCCAATCCGGAAATGTTTAATCCCCACACACGAAAGAAAGCCAGAAATGACCACCGGAGGAGAACGAAGCGCCGGAATGCAAAACGGACAACGGGGAAAATGCTCGAATGCCTGAGACGAACACATATGCAAATGCAATGCACATGATGACCTGATATGAGATGCATGACAACGATAACAACACATGGAGACAAAGACCCGAACCCGAGGAAATAAATATAACTTAACGCCGGAAACGGCAAGAGTTGGAGTACAAACTGGGAAAGTTACATCCGGGGTGTTACACTGTAGCATATAGTTTTCATGGTCTAAAGTGTGCTTCCTGATGATAAATTCCAGACTTGTGTTAATTTCACTAAGTCTGAAACCTGTTATCGTTTGCACTTTTGCCATGCTTGTTTGAACCTGTTAATGGATGAATTAGCCGTAGCTCAGTGTTCGTCTTTTGTCAAGCATCATGATTGGATCCCTGCCATGTATTTTGTTGTCATGTTTGAGTGCTGTAGCCTATTTATTTTGATGCATTTAGATGGCTACTTGCTATTTATCGCAGACTGGTACCATATTTGTTTTGCTTGCCATTTCCAAACCGTGCATCCGATTCCGGTGATCTTTATATCGATTTCAACCGAAATCACATCACCTTTCCACTGGCACTCTTGGATTTCGAAGTTGAGGCCAGGTTCAATCATTCCTTTGCAAATCATGCATATGCATCGCATACCGCATCCCGCATATCATACCATGTTCATGTGTTGGTTGTTTACTATGTTGTTTGCTTCTTTCCGGTGTTGCTTCTTCGGGTTGGTTCCGATAACGTCGCGTTTGTGAGGACCTGTTCTTCTACGTCCGTGTGTCTTCTTCGTGGGCTCGTTCTTCTTCCTTGCGGGATTTCAGGCAAGGTGATCATACCCTCGAAATCACTTCTATCTTTGCTTGCTAGATGCTCGCTCTTTTGCTATGCCTATGCTGCGATACCTACCACTTGCTTATCATGCCTCCAATATTGTTAAACCAAGCCTCTAACCCACCTTGTCCTAGCAAACCGTTGTTTGGCTATGTTACCGCTTTGCTCAGCCCCTCTTATAGCGTTGTTAGTTGCAGGTGAAGATTGGAGCTTGTTCCATGTTTGGAACATGGATATTTGTTGGGATATCACAATATCTCTTATTTAATTAATGCATCTATATACTTGGTAAAGGGTGGAAGGCTCGGCCTTATGCCTGGTGTTTTGTTCCACTCTTGCCGCCCTAGTTTTCCGTCGTATCGGTGTTATGTTCCTGGATTTTGCGTTCCTTACGCGATTGGGTTATAATGGGAACCCCTTGGCAGTTCGCCTTGAATAAAACTCCTCTAGCAAAGCCCAACCTTGGTTTTACCATTCGCCACCTAGCCTTTTTCCCTTGGGAGTCGCACATCCCGAGGGTCATCTTTATTTTAACCCCCCCGGGCCAGTGCTTGTCTAAGTGTTGGTCCGAACTAGAGTCCTTTGCGGCGCCACCTCGGGGAAACTTGAGGGCTGGTTTTAGTTGTACGGAGCGCTCATCCGGTGTTGCCCTTAGAACGAGATATGTGCAGCTCCTATCAGGATGTCGGTGCATCGGGCGGTCTTGCTGGTCTTGTTTTACCTGTCGAAATGTCTTGTAACCGGGATTCCGAGCCTGATCGGGTCTTCCCGCTAGAAGGAATATCCTTCATTGACCGTGAGAGCTTGTGATGGGCCAAGTTGGGACACCCCTGCAGGGATTTGAACTATCAAAAGTCGTGCCCGCGGTTATGGGCAGATGGGAATTTGTTAATGTCCGGTTGTAGAAAACCTGAAGTTGACCTTAATTAAAATACATCAACCACATGTGTAACCGTGATGGTCTCTTTCCGGCGGAGTCCGGGAAGTGAACACGGTGTTGGAGTCATGTTTAACGTAGGTTGTTCTAGGATCACTTCTTGATCAGTTTCTTGATCACGCTTTGCCTTCTCTTCTCGCTCTCATTTGCGTATGTTAGCCACCATATATGCTAGTCGCTTGCTGCAGCTCTACATCATACCTTTACCTTACCCATAAGCTTAAATAGTCTTGATCGCGAGAGTGTGAGATTGCTGAGTCCCCGTGACTCATAGATACTTCCAAAACCAGTCTGCAGGTGCCGATGTTACTGAGCAGGTGACGCAACCAAGCTCAAGGAGGTGATCGATGAAGATCTTGTCCTTTGTGTTGTTCCGTTTCTAGTTGATCAGTAGTGGAGCCCAGTTGGGGTCGATCGGGGATCTGTGTTGCTTTGGGTTAGTCTTCTTTTATTTTGGTTCCGTAGTCGGACCTTGATTGTATCTGGTTGATGTGATGCTTTATTCATGTAATTGTGTGAAGTGGCGATTGTAAGCCAACTATGTATCTCTTTCCCTTATGTATTACATGGGTTGTGTGAAGATTACCTCACTTGCGACATTGATTTCAATGCGGTTATGCCTCTAAGTCGTGCTTCGACATGTGGGAGATATAGCAGCATCGAGGGCGTTACAACTAATCAAATGACATAGCAATGTGAGACACCATACGCACGATATGAGCAACATAACCCTGCCAAGTTAGAGCATACACCTCCGGGGGGGGGGGGGGATAGGACTGGTCATCTGTCTCTGAATCCTCCTCTAAGGAGCTATACGTAACCAGCGAGATATGCGCTTCATCAGATAGCATAGTCTGCTCTGAAGACCTTGTTTTCACTCCAGAATTTGCCATCACCGTGTCAAATGGCCGATGCACACGAAGAGCAGTTGAATGTAAAAACATTGTTGACAAATGTAAAATGTAACAGAAAAAAAGGATGGCATGATATAGTTTACATATAAGATGATTGGCTAAGCAGGATGGCATTGCAAAATTCACATATATGATGCCTGGCTAAACAAGATGGCATTGCATAATTCACATAAACGATGAATAAACTAAACAGATGGCATTCGCACAAAGGATGTCGAAACTAAGCAGATGACATATTTGATGTATAAAGTAAGCAATGCAAGACACCATATTCATGATATAACCAACATCAACATGCCAAGTTAGAGCGAAGACCTCAGGGGCTAAATAGGAGTTGTCTTCTCCTTCTGAATCCCCCTCAGAACAGATATCTTCCTCTCGATTACAATCCGAAATGCATGGAGGGGTCTGCCTTTGCGCGTACCATGGAGCACGTCTGCATGAAATTTTATTGCCACACAAGGCTCGTCTCTTTTGCTCTACATGTTCAGTTCCATTGTTTACAATAACTGGCATGCATAGGAATAAAACATAGTGAGATTATGTAAGGAGTGCATGCAGAAATCCAGAGTGATAGTAGCAACCTGTGGATAGACCCAAAACCAATAATAGCAGGCAGATAATGGCTTCAGTTAAAAAATACAGATAATGGCTTCTTTACTGTTTGTTTCCCACCCAACATGAAACTCATAGTAGACACCGGAGATTAACCAGATAGTAGATAGATACTATTGATAGCGGCCCCGATATGTACCCCACAACCATTTAAAAACTCAAGTTTGACCATTAGTTTGGAGCTGACTCAGAGTCTAATCGGTGAACAAGACGATAAAGTAGCATGTAATATTAAGCGATGCATAACATAAGCAGACACGAAAGAGTGCGACCTCTCTTGCGGACCCGTGTAGTCTTCGAGGTCATCTGCTCGGTTGATGATGGTAGTGTAGTTTTCATGGCTGCCAGCGGCGGGGAAGAAGATCTGAGGCGGCGAAAGACAGTCTGGAGGCCGGATCCCTGCTGTGCTGGACCCTTCTATCGTTGGAGCAGCTCAGCTGGGGTGGACGATGGCGCAGCAGGAGCGGGACAAACCACGCAAGGTTTTCTTTGACAACTATCTGTAAGAGAAGTAATTCTGTAAGGGCTCGTTTGAATTGGAGTATTCCAATAATGCAAGGATAGGAAATAGATAGGAATAGGATAGGATTGCATGTGCAAAACCAGAGAATTTAAAAACACAGGATTTCTGCCAATCTGGGTGTTTGATTCACAACAATTGGAAGATCACAGGATGCAATGAAGCATTGTGAGATTAAGTCAAACCACAAGAAAATGTACGGTTATAATGCTATTATGCTACTATCTCTTAGTCTTGTGCTTCATGAATAGGAATTTGAAAAGGAGGACAAGTGAAGATTAAAATTCCTACGTTTTTTGTTTGAAAGAGACACTAAAGGAACAAATCCGTGTGCTAAGTGGACAATATATATAACATGTAGAGTAAAAAAGAGATGCAACAAGTGTACAACCTCTTTGGCGAAGCCATGTCGATCTCACCGTGATTGGGTTGGCCGGTGAGGATGCTCCGGCTGACTTGGCTGTCGGAGGAGGGGAAGAAGATCTTAGGCGTCTGGAGATGGAGCCCGAGGTATTGCTCCGCTGTGATGGAGGGTTTCGTCGTTGGAGCAGCTCCAGTGAGTTGTACGACGCCGAGGCTGAAGCAGGACAAGAGAGACAACGAACAACGTTAACCTGAGTGGAATTCTAATAGCATCTCCAATACATGACGTAAAATACATAAACACACAGTGGTAGATGTAAAATACATCAGCCACTCATCTCTGAACTTAACTGTCGAAACTGAATTTAACTGTCGAAACTAAACTTAACTGTCAAAACTGAACTTAACTATCGAAACTGAATTTTGCTGTTGAAACTGAATGCACTAGTAAGGTGAGGCTACATGCCGGTCGACAGACGTTTTCATCTCTGGTCAGACGATTTTGCAGCCGTTGGATACGAAATCAAGGGCCTGCGGTTCATCTTCAACCTCCACCCCTCTGAGCCGGCCAAACAGCAGCCCCCTGCCAGCCGCGGCCGGTGGTGCGCCGCCCCGCCCGCCCTAAAAATACTCCCCACCGCCGGTCCGCCGCCGCCCCGGCCATCCCTCTAGGCCCCCCGTGCCGAGCTTTTTCTCCGGCGATCCCCATGCCACCGCCGCGCCAACGCCCCACCACCGCGGGCGACCACCGCCCCCATCCTGAACCCTAAGATAGATAGTGGGGTACCTCTCCGGCGAGCCCCCCTCCCCGCTGCGGCTGGTTCTTCCTTCACCCCGGCGGCATCGGAGTGAAGTGTAGCTAAATCGGAGCAGCATCGCAAGCAAGAGCAAGAGTGAGAGCAGCAAGGCGAGCAAGAGCAATAGCAAGAGCAGACCAGGCAGGGGACGAGAGCAACAGCAGAGCAGCAGCGCGAGCGAGAGCTAAAGCAGAAGCAGGTCCTACTGATGTGGACGTCGCCGCCGAGGGAGCGATGCCGCGGAGGAAGTGGCCGGCGATGCCGCCGTGGATGGATCCATGTCGTGTCGGCTCGGACCGAGCGCCGGCAGCACCGTGAGATCGAATCAGGAATAAAATACGGTGATTAGTGTACAACCTCTTTGGTGGCACCGATTAGGCCGCAGCTTCATCCGAGGAAACGGTGATGATGATGCTCTTCCGGTGGTGCAGGTGAAGACGGTGGTGTGGGAATGGAGATGGTGCGAAAGACGAGGGGAACGTCGGGGCAGCTCCTTGGAGGTGGAGGACGGGGTGGCTGAACCGGCGGGACGATGAGATCGACGACGGATCCTCATCGAGTACGATGGATGAGGGACGTCGAGGTGTTGCTGTGGACGACATCATCGGGGAAGAGGCTCCGGCTGGGTGGCGGACGGAGCAGGGTGTGGGGTTTCGTCGCGGGTTTTCACGGCCTCGGTGTACAAATGGGTGGGCGGATGGGATGGCACTGGGGAACCATGGCTTAGAGACACGCTTGTCCGAAATGTGGGGTAAGTTACGAAAGTACCCCCACTGATTTGAGGCGGTTCTTTCGGTTCAGGGGTACCACGGGCATTTCGCGTGTCCGGATTTCACAGGAGGTGGGAGTGTTCGTCCATGTTGTAATTTCGGAATAGCAAGGCGTGGGTTGAGATGGAGGGAGTTGTTGGAACACAACGAGACAGATATATCTTAAATATTTCGGGCTAACAAGGCGCGGGTTGAAATTTCCGGACAAGCCTAACATGTACTGTACCAAATCAGTGCGCCCTACAAATGCCATTCAAAACTTTGAATTCATGTTATGTTCAATTAAAATATTTCGCTACGTGTATAATGCATGCAACCTACTACTCAAATGAATGTTTTAGTGCATTCCAAACGTATATAATACCGCTTCAATATGAACTAAATTTTAATTCGTTTCTCTATTTGAATAAGATCTACAGTAATGATTGTTGTGAAGTTAAAGAATTTTAATTCATTTCTCTGTTTTAATAAGATCTACAATCATCACTATTGTCAAGTTAAACCATCGTTTGTGTATTATCTTCACAGCACACCACATGATTAGTCTCGAGTTACATATGAACTATGTGTACTATATGAACTCGAACTAGGTTTTTTGAATCCACTTTATTTTGATCTCAAATCACATTACATTTCTAGCTCTAGCTAGATCTTCATAATCTAAACCATGTCTCATATGTATAATGTGTTTATCACATTATGTATGGTGCCCCTCCCCCTACGCCTACAAGTATTTAGATGTGAGTTGCAAACGCCACACATTATCACAAATTCAAATAAAATGTGAGATTCTTTGATGTATAATATGGTTTAGATTGTTCGGCATTTAGCTGTGAGTTGCAAACGCCATGCATTATCACATTATGGTATAACATGTGCACAGCACGTGTATCACCGCTATATTCATGCATGCAATGTTTAAAACACTATGATCTCCTATTCAAATATATGAATCCGCTTTCATATCAAATTATGATCTTTGTTTGTCTCTTACACCCACACAATCCTCTAACCTTTGTAGCTACCACTAACTTTCTCTCGTGCATGCACACGCCCTCCTCGCCCTCCCCTTCCCTCAGCATTCTATCCACCGGGCACATTCATTTTTTTCTTTAGGTCATTCTCCCAGAGTCTCCACGACACCTTTTCGACACACACCGATCGACAAACCTCTCCAGTGATGCCTGCCTACAACATACAAACACACCTTCAATCTCCTCCTTTATGTGTCCTTGCCTCGTGTCTCTCATACGGTCAGACACACGTGTGAACTCTCGCCCCTCTTTTCATCGCTCTCACAACCGCACACTCCTCCCCCTATCTAGCTAGTAGTTGGGCCTCTCGCACCACCTCCTAGCTCCATTCTCTCCGTCTATCCATCTCACAACCCCTTATTTGCTAGGTCCTTATAACTCGTTTTACCCACACGTCAATCGATCTACCTCATTAGTTGTGTCTCTCCCTTCCTCCGACAAACAACAATTGATCTATTGATCTAGTTAGGTTTGCTTACCGAACACATGGTTCCCCTTCATTATCCATGGATGCATCCCGACAGATCTATCACGCACAGGCACACACAAAAACACATCCCCACTATTATTGATAACACTGCAGTTCCACCCTCAGTTTGTCTAGTAGGCCTCTCCCACCATCTTCGAGAAGCAAATCCAACACCCATCCAACACTCTACCCCTCTCCCTCCCTCTCTCTCTCTCCACTCTCTCTCTCCCATCATATTTCCCGTCCTTCAGTTATGTATGGATGTCAACCGATCTCCCTCAAGACATAGCTGGGTCTCTCTTTCTCAACACATATACGGGTCGTTCTACCTCTATAGTTAGGCCTCTGCCTACCCCTCCCACCACCCCCTCCCCCCCACACACACCGATACATCGAGCGCTCTAGTCATGTCTTCCTGCCACACACAAACTTGACGTGTGCCCTCTAACGTTCCGGTAGGCCAGTCGCCCTATATCTTTGACTTGTACACACACACAATTTCGATGACTGTAAGTGCATCTAGTGCCACCCCTAGCTGGTTATGGTGTATTGACGACAAACCTAGTTGAGGGACTAATGTGTTTGTGAGAATTACAGGATAACATAGGTAGAAGTCCCTCATTGATTCGGTTTTACTACCAGAGATGACCCCTAAAAATGCATGAAGACATTGAAGTCAAAGGTGGTATATGAAGATATTCACATTAAAGACTATGACAAGAGAAGACATGATATGAAGCCTATGGATCTCGAAGACTTAGATCTTTCGTAGTTCTTTATCTTTTGTGTTGAGTCATAGGAACCACCGTACTGTTAAGTGGGGTCCAAGAGAACCAGTCAGAATGACTGAAGTGATGCCTAAACAAAAAACCTATGTCTTCGAGTGAAGACTATGAGAGCAAATCTTGTCCAGAGTCGGACAAGTCAGCTTTGCTTGTAGCCCAAGTAAAGTTGCCGTGTGGGTTTGAAATCTGACCGTTGGAACACGTGTCAGTTCCTTAGTGACCCAGGGTCATTTCGGACAAATCAGGTCGGGTTGCCAAGTGGCTATAAATAGCCCCACCCCCTACAACCATAAACGGTTGGCTGCTCAGATTTAGTGCACGGCTTTTGTCGTTTGAGAGCAACCCACCTCGAAGCCTTTGAGAAAGAGAATACCTAGTGAGGATAAAGCCCTAACCACCCAGAGCCAGAGTGAATTGGGCATCACCTAAGTCTTCTTGTCTGAGTGATCTGAAGACTTATTACACTTGAGGACTGTGTATCCTCCAGCCGGTTAGGCGTCGCGTTCTGAGCATCCAACAGTCATTGTGGATTGCCGGTGGACGAAGTCTGTGAAGGTTTGGGAGCCTACCTTGAAGACTTACCAGAGTGATTGGGCGAGGTCTGTGTGACGTTAGCTCAAGGAGAATACGGTGAGGACTGGGTGTCCTGAGCTGCGTGTTCAGGACTGGGTGTCCGGGACTGTGTGTCCTAAGGTTTAAATACCTAGCCGCTCCAACCAGACGTACAGTTGTCACAACAACTAGAACTGGTCCAACAAATCATTGTCTTCAACGAGTCACTGGTTTCATCTTCACTTCCTTTACTTACTGTTACTCATTGTGAAGTCATTGCATGTCTGTTCCATCTTTTGTCTTCACAACGTGATTGTATTATCTATTTGGCTTCGCAATATCTTCCTACCTGATCCTTACTACACTGCAGCTATTTGTCATTGTGCTTTCACTCTATTAAATACTTGACCATGGCTTGGCTATTCACTCTATTAAATACTTGACCATGGCTTGGCTAGTGTAGTCTACCTTCCGCTGCATAGTAATAGGCATATCTCTACTGTTTGTCTTCATAACTTCCACGTTCTGAAGACTTTCATAAAAATCGCCTATTCACCCCCCCTATAGTCGATATAACGCACTTTCAATTGGTATCAGAGCAGTGTGCTCCCTTGTTCTGTGTGTTTCGGTTTAACCACCTGGAGTTTTAGCTATGTCGACTGCAGGGATAATTAAAGTCTCCGCTGCGTGCCCCGTCTTCGATGGAACTGAATATCCTTACTAGAAGAATAAGATGCGCATGCATCTTGAAGCCATTGACATCGACCTATGGTATGTCGTCGAG
Source organism: Triticum urartu (assembly GCF_003073215.2). NCBI lineage: Eukaryota > Viridiplantae > Streptophyta > Magnoliopsida > Poales > Poaceae > Triticum > Triticum urartu. Next base: position 306,177,361 of record NC_053024.1, read on the forward strand.
AACGGTGTTCCCAAGGCTGGAGAAGGTGTCACTGCTACTGATGTCAAGAAATTCGTTCAACTGGACTCTACTGCCAAGAATATCATCTATGGTCATCTGAACAAAGGACAGTATGGCCGTGTGAGTGCTTTGAAGACATCCAAGCTGGTCTGGGACTGGCTCTCCAAGGTCAATGAAGGCATCTCAACCCAGAGAGATCAGAGAATAAGTGTTCTTCGCAACCTCTTCAACCGCTTCAAGCGAAATGACAATGAGAATGTCCAGCACACATTTGATTGACTCACTGACATCACAGATGAGCTTCAAGCCCTCGGCGCCACTGAGATCACCAAACATGAAGTCGTCAAGACGCTGCTGAGATCACTCGATAGTTCATTTGACATCCTAGCCCTGATGATTCAAGAATGTCCTGATTTCAAGACACTCGATCCGTCTGACATACTTGAGAGGCTCAACACACATGAGTTTCAGCTTTCTGAGAAAAGAGATATCTACGGTCCAAACTATGGGTGAACTCGTGCCTTGAAGGAAAAAGTTGTTTCCTCATCTGAAGAAGAATCAGACAGCAGTTCTGATGATCCTGAAGACATTGGAAGGGAACTTGCAATGCTTGTGAAGAAGTTCCAAAAATTCACCAAGAAGAAAGGCTTCAGAAAGTCTTCACGATCAAGCTCAAGGAACGATGAAGCTTCTGCTCATGACTACAAGAAGAAAACATGCCACAAGTGCAAGAAAACTAGACACTTCATCTCTGAGTGTCCACAGTGGGAAAATGAGAACAGAAAGAAGAAGAAGAAGAAGAGCAAGGAATATGACTCTGACGACAAGAAGAAGAAGAAATACTCAAAGTCTTCTTCCAAGTCTTCCTCAAAGTCTTCATCACACAAGAAGAGCTCATCTGGCAAGGCACGTGCGTTTGTTGGCAAGGAAATGGATTCAGAGGAGGAGTCCGCTTCTGAGGAGGCAGAGGTGGAGTCTGAGGAGGAGTCTGATTCTGGCATTGCGAATCTAGCTACAGCATACGTCGCCAAGTCCATCTTCAACACTGAAGACAATGACTTCATCACCGATAACGATGCAAATGACAAGGACTACTCCGCTCCTACCTACTGCTTCATGGCACGCGGTGCCAAGGTAAACACACGCACTACTCATTATCAAACATCTAGCGACGATGACTCTGATTGTGGTTCGAAACCCAGCTACAAAACACTTGCTAAAATTGCAAGTGAACAACAGAAAGCTATGGAACATATTCAAAAACTGTTAGACAGAAGCGATGATCTGTTGGGTGCTGAAATGACTCGATCTGAATCCTTAATTGAAGACATAAAAAATCTTCACGTTAAGTATCAGGAACTTGAAGATCGTCATGATACTCTCTCAACAACTCATGAAAAGCTTTCCTATGATTATCTTCAAAGGAAGCAAGATCTTGAGAAATTGAGAGCGGCTCATGAAGATCTTCAAAAGGAAAACGAGTCACTTCGTGCCAAACAGATCAGTTCCGCTCAGGAAGGATTTGAACCACCATGTCTTAAATGCATTGAGCGTGATAATGCTACTTCTGTTGCTGAATGTTCCACTGCTACTGCTATTGCAATATCTTCAACTGTTGATGTGGTAACTAACCCCTCTGCTGAGGATACCACCGCTATTGCTGATGAGAATGCTAGGTTGAAGACATTGCTTGAAACAGGGATGTACAAAAGTCTTAAAGGGCATCAGACATTATGTGATGTCCTCAAGAAGCAGATTCTGAACCGAAACCCTAGGAAAGAGGGTGTTGGGTTCGTAAGGAAAATGAATGCAGATGGCTCTCACTAGAAACCTGAGTAGAACCCCAAAACCATGTGGGTTTCTACAAAGGAACCTTCAGCAGATCCATCCAATCTATCTGGCTTCACTTGTGCTAACCCCATTATCATTGATGAACCCTTTGATGCAAACTGTGTACTGTTTAAGAATCAGAATGGTGAAGTGTTTGCCAGCTACATTGGTACTAACTGCAGGAATGGACCACCTATGAAGAAGATCTGGGTTCCGAAAAAGTGTCTGGAAAATCTTCCTGTGAATGTCTTCATAACACCTCACATGAAGAAGACAAACCTCAGACCAAAGGCTTCATATGGTCCAAAGACTTCATACAGACAGAGGACTCACCTGAGTCGCACTAACGCAAATGTTTTGCAGGGAAACCATAATCAGGCATATGAATATGAGGGCAGTTCATCAAACCGCCATGTTCATATGATCAAGAACTATTCTGCCTATTCTTATGAGTACTATTGTCCACCTGCTAGACTGTTGCTAGGGCTCCAAAGCCAAAATTCTCAGATGCTGCACTTAGACTTACAGCTTCTAAGCCACCCTTGAAGTGTGGGTGGCTAAGAAAGCTTAACTCTCTTTTGCAGGGAAAGGTCTCCAGCAGAAAACCAAAATCTTCTGACGCTATTGCTGGGGACCTTAAACATCTTGTAGGGCGCAAGATCAAATGCCCGAATGGCATTACTATGTACTTCGTTCCTGAATCGCATGCTACTCTCCCTATTAGTCCTAATCTGGATCTAAGTTTTCATAACCCACTGGTTCGTCAAATGTTTTTGCTTCACAATGCTCTTGGTGAAGCCTATCCCCCTAACTGCACTGTAGGGTACGACACCAGCGTCTTCAGAATGGATTATTGACAGTGGGTGTACAAATCACATGACTGGCAAAAGAAGCCTTCTTATGGACTCAACATTACGTCCATCCGACAAGAGCCACATCACATTTGCTGACACTGGTAAAAGTAAGGTATTGGGTCTAGGTAGAGTTGCAATCTCAAGGGATCAACACATGGATAAAGTCATGCTTGTTGAATCCCTTGGCTTCAACTTAATGTCTGTCTCAATGCTTTGCGATTTGAACATGATCGTAATATTTGGAAAATATCGTTGCCTTGTACTAATGGAATCTGACAAGTCTCTAGTGTTTGAAGGGTATCGAAAAGATGATTTGTACGTGGTAGATTTCTCAGCAGGGCCACAGCTTGCAGTATGTCTTCTAGCAAAGGCTTCAGAATGCTGGCTTTGGCATCGGAGGCTTGGGCATGCTGGCATGAGGAACCTCCACACCCTTGCAAAGAAGAAGCATGTCATAGGCATCGAAGGCATCAAGTTCAAGAAAGATCACTTATGCGGTGCCTGTGAAGCAGGGAAGATGACGAGGGCAAAACATCCCTCGAAGACAATCATGACCACTACTCGACCCTTCGAACTGCTTCACATGGATCTTTTTGGTCCCACTCACTACTCAACTTTTACCACTACTGCTTGCCTCTATGGCTTTGTCATTGTTGATGATTACTCTAGATATACTTGGGTGCACATAATCCTTTACAAGACTGAAGTGCAGGATGTCTTCAGATGCTTCACCAATCGAGCTATGAACAATTATGGCGCCAAGATAAAGCACATCAGAAGTGACAATGGCACTGAATTAAAGAACACTGGCCTTGACACATATCTTGATACCTTGGGCATCACACATGAATTCTCAGCCCCGTACACACCACAGCAGAATGGCGTCGTCGAACGCAAGAACAGAACACTCATTGAGATGGCCAGAACGATGCTAGATGAATACAAGACTCCAAGAAAATTCTGGCCTGAAGCCATTGACACTGCATGCCATACAATCAATCATGTTTATCTTCACAAGCTTCTGAACAAGACATCTTATGAACTCCTAACTGGCAAGAAGCCAAATGTCAGTTACTTCAGAGTATTTGGCGCAAGGTGCTAGATCAAGGACCCACACCACACCTCAAAGTTTGCACCTAAAGCACATGAGGGTTTTAGGCTTGGATATGGAAAGGATTCGCACTCCTACAGAGTCTTCAATCTCTTTCATTACAAAGTGGTTGAAACAGTGGATGTGCGGTTCGATGAGACCAATGGTTCACAAAGAGAGCTACTGCCAAATGTGCTAGATGAAGTTCCATCTAGTGAATCAAGCAAGCTAATGGGAACTGGAGAGATTATACCTTATGAAGCTCATCCTGAAGAAGAACTTATCATCTCAGCACCTGATTCACATGAAGACAATGCTCAGCCTGAAGACATTCCTCCCAACAACAATACATATCAACAAGAGCAAAGTCTTCGCCCTGTACATCCTCGTGTTGCCAATGAAGTGCAGATTGACAAAATAATTGACAGCATCAATGCACCTGGTCCACTCACTCGTTCAAGGGAAACTCAGCTGGCAAATTTTTGTGGGCACTTCGCGTTCATCTCAATTGCAGAACCCAAGAAAGTTGAAGAAGCCTTCATGGAACCTGAATGGATTCAAGCTATGCAAGAAGAGCTTCAACAGTTTGAGCTGAACAATGTATGGAAACTGGTTAAGCGTCCTGATCCACGGAAGCACAATATAATAGGCACCAAATGGATATACCGCAACAAGAAAGATGAGCATGGTCAAATTGTCAGAAACAAAGCTCACCTCGTTGCTCAAGGATATACTCAAGTGGAAGGCATTGATTTCGATGAAACATTTGCTCCTGTGGCTAGACTTGAAGCCATACGTATACTGCTGGCATATGCAAATCATCATAACATACTTCTATATCAAATGGATGTGAAGAGTGCCTTTCTCAATGGCAAGATTGAAGAAGAAGTGTATGTTGCACAACCACCTGGGTTTGAAGATCCAAAACATCCTGACATGGTATACAAACTCAACAAGGCACTGTATGGCCTCAAACAAGCCCCTCGGGCCTGGTATGACACACTCAAATACTTCCTAAAGAGCAAAGGCTTCATACCTGGTTCCCTAGATCCCACTCTCTTCATGAAGACATATGATGGTGAACTGTTTGTGTGCCAAATTTATGTGGATGACATTATCTTCGGCTGCACCAATCAGAAGTACAGTGAAGAGTTTGGCTATATGATGCAAGAGCAATATCAGATGTCTATGATGGGGGAGCTGAAGTTCTTCCTCGGTCTTCAAATACGACAACAACGAAACGACATCTTCATATCTCAAGAGAAGTATCTCAAAGAGTGCCTGAAGAAGTTTGGTATGCAAGACTGCAAAGGCTTCACAACACCAATGCCAGCCAAACATCATCTGGGTCCCGACGACAATGGTAAAGAGTTCGATAAAAAGGTATACCGCCCCATGATTGGTTCTTTGCTTTATTTATGTGCATCTAGGCTAGATATTATGCTTAGTGTTGGCATGTGTGCTCGATTTCAAGCGGCACCAAAGGAGTCGCATCACTTAGCTGTGAAGCGAATTCTTCGATATTTGGCTCACACCCCAACTCTCGAATTATGGTATCCAAAGGGCTCAGAGTTTGATCTGGTTGGATTCTCAGATGCTGATTATGCTGGTGACAAGGTTAATTGGAAGTCTACATCAGGCACATGCCACTTTCTGGGACAATCACTTGTATGTTGGTCTTCAAAGAAGCAGAACTGTGTATCCCTCTCCACTGCTGAATCTGAATACATTGCTGCTGGATCTTGCTGCGCTCAGCTTCTGTGGATGAAGCAAACTCTCAAGGACTATGGCATTCATCTGAAGCAAGTGCCACTTTACTGCGACAATGAAAGCGCCATCAAGATTGCCAACAACCCAGTTCAGCACTCCAAGACAAAGCACATAGAAATTCGTCATCACTTTCTCAGAGATCATGTTGTGAAGGAAGATATTGATATCATACACGTCAACACTGAAGAGCAATTGGCAGATATCTTCACCAAGCCCTTGGATGAGAAGAGATTTTGCAGGTTACGGTGTGAGCTAAATATTCTGGAATCCTCAAATGTCCTGTGATCAGGCACACATCCTAACACTTATGCATATTGATGACTTAGATGTGCAACACACGAAGTAACGTATATCTTCAATCAATAAAGACATACATTCTAAGTGTGAATACATTAATGTGGAATTTGACTTCGGAGCGCCACGATAATTGTGCGCCGTGTCTAGGTCTAATACTTCCTATACGGTGGGTAACGCCACCACCAAACGTTCTATTTTGAAGTGTTTCACTCATGGCGTTACCTTGCAATGTCTTCACATTTGGTTTGGCTTCAACCTCAACATGTCTTCATGATTATCTTCACTATGTTGATTATCTATATATATATACTAGTGTTCTGTCCTCTACAGCATTCACTTATAGCTATGTCTTCTTGCTTGAATCTTTTGAACTAAGTGAATGTGATCGGACCCTAACCTCTCTATGCTTTCCATCTCAAATTCTATCTCTCCAAGTCATATGCATTCTATTGAAACCGTCGAATGTCTTCTCTGCGCCCTTGACAGCAGATGACACAGAGACAACCTTTAAGTCCGTTTTCAATGCTCCCGTTTTCAATGCTCATTCATCCACATGACATCCGAAGAAGTAGGAACGACCACCCGACAATCCAGGCATGCGTGGGACGTGGAACCAACCCCAAAATTCCGCATGATGGCCACGTGTTACTCAGATGCGAATCGCCAGGGGCACCTGTGTAATAGCGCAGCGCCGCCCCTGTACCTATAAATACACATTCACCGCGGTTATTATCTCTTCTTCCACCCTCGCACGAACCCTAGCGCCACCGCTAGCCCTCGACGACGCCGGCGACGAAGCGCTTCGCTGCCGCAACCTCTCCGACGCCATCTTCACGCCGATCGCGGACATCGTCCTCTCCGCCATCGCCGTAGGTGTCCTCTGTCGCCAAGTTAGGGCATGGAAGATTGAACTGCTCGGCCTCATCTCCCATTCCGTCTAGCAGTTCTTGGTGTGGTAAATAAAACTCTCTTTTACAACAGTGTTGATCCTATGAATTCATCACTTTCTACCACAAGCAGTTTCTGTTCACACAAGTTAGATCTTTCTCATACTGCATCTCATAACATGCCTAGTATATTCACTTGTGCTTCACAAAGTAGTTAGATTCCTCACTTGTACTGATCTGTGGGTTTGTAAAAATCTGGAACCAACTTCTTATCTATAAGTGAATGTCTTCGCACGATGAGGTCAATGTCTTCTAAACTGATTTATCTTCAAAATCTTCTGAGAATGCATATGACCTCTTCCCCTTCCCTTGCACCTTAATGCTGTCACATGTACATGTCTGTGGGAGAATCCTTTGGTTCTCATAGTCTGCATTCATTTGCAGAATTCTTACAGCATCACATAAATTCTCTTGAAGCCAGTTCCTGTTGGTCTAGCAAGAGAAATCCTTTGAAGCCTTTGAGCGTCTTGAAGCCTTTCAAGTTAAAGTTTATGGCTTCAGAGAAAGCAGCAAGGAAGGGGGGCAGACAACGTCGTGGCGGAACGTCCAGAGATCTGCCTGATGAACTCGCAGAAATGTACAAGACAGATCCGGAAGAGGATTACAGTCAGCGCAAGACCCGAATCCAATGGATTCGACGCTATTGGGCAGAACAATGGTTCAAATACCGCTTCACAACCCAAGAGTATGCTGAGAAAAGTGCCATCAAAAGACCGTGGGGAGACATCCTATACAAGAATCTTGTACCCAGGTCCAGAGATGAAGCTATTGCCCAAAGCTTCTATCCATGCATGGTCCGTGGACCACAGCCTGATGATGCACATCCGTCGTCACTACTCTGGTGTCGTGACGACAATCTGTTCAAGCGCAACTTCCAGTTTGCCCAAAACTCAGCGAAGCAGAACAAGAAGAAGCTTGGATTAGGCTTCAACCCTGGTCCCTCCGCACCAAGGGCAGATGGCACACGCGAGGCAGAACCCAATGTCATCGGTCCTTATGCCAACCTTGAAGGCCTCATTACCCGCATTTTGGTTCAAGGGACTGAAGTGAATGAGACCCCAGCTGACTCTGAATCAGAAGAAGCTCCTGCAGTGGTGAAGCCAAAGCAGATGAAGAAGCCTAAAGCTTCAAAGCCAGCCCCTTCACCAAAAATCTCAAGGGCGAAGCCATTGGCAACTGCACCTCCTAAAGACAGTGTGCAGTCTGAAGATTTATCCCGCGTCTCCAAGCACCAGAAGGACAAGATGCCTCTGTCTCACACTGGCCAAGAACTCACAGCTGCTGCCATTCTACGCAATGATGACATTGACCTCTCCAGTGATGAAGACCTAGCAGATGACGCTCTTGAGCAGCTGATAAAGAGCAAAGAAGAAGCAGAAATCTTCAATGATCTGCCGCTCTTTGACGTCACCATCATCCACAACTTCATTGATGAGTGGTTTGACACGCCAAACATTAGCTTTGATGATCTGCAGCTACCCATTGGCCTTAGTGTCACCTTCCAAGGAGCCATTGCTTCGGAACTAGCCATCGCCCAACGCGTTATTGAGCTGAAGCAGAAAATTGACTATGAAAAAGCTCAGTTCAAGAAGCATATGGCCAAGCTCAGCGTGCAAGATGTGAAGAACTTCAAAATCATGATGCACGAGCTCAAGGAAGCTTTTCTGAAGAAACGTGCCGAAGCTCAAGGTTCGCGTGAGCGCATGAAGACTCTGGCTGACAGATGTGTGCAAGCCTACAATGAGGCTGAAAAGCGCAAGGCACTTGGGCGTCCTGGCATCGACCCCAGGATGGCCGCAAAGAAGAAGAAGCCTGCTACGGCTGAATCTAATGCACCAAGGCAAGAAGCAGTTCCAAGTGTCTTCCCAACTGCAATAACTGGCTCGAAGCCAAAGAGCCGGTCAACAGCTTCAGATCTCAAGAAGACAAGGACTGCTGAGGCTGAAGCCAGGAAGAGGAAACACTCTGAAGCCTCTCCTACCACCCCCTCCAAGAAGAAGAGGAAGAACAAGAAAGCTCGGGCTGCTTTCACAGAGCCCTTGATAGTTGAACCCATTTCTATGGTTCATCCTGACACAGAACGTCAAATGACAGTTCATGAGCCTACTTCCACAGAGGCTCCTGAAGCTGAAGACATTCCAGCAGCTGATCCCATCACTGCTGAAGACATTGGTCATCTTGACAATGTAGAAGATGATGCAGTCCTTCCTCAGCAAGACAACAGCGAACTCATCAGCATTGGTCGTCCACTGACGCCAATTGCACAGAATGCTTCATGGACGGATGACCCACAAGAGGAAAAAGACTATGAGGCCCAGCCCAATCCACCTCCACAGGCGTCGTCTGCGTTCCGCAGGCTTCGCAAAGGTCCAAGGCCTCAAGTCTCTGCTAAAGACATTCCGGCTGCATCAGCCGAAGACGAAGAAGTACCACAAGTCGCCCCATCTCACCAAGAAGCAGTTCGTATGGAGAACGTGCTTGTGTCCGACCCTCCAGCTCGTCAAGTGGAGGATGAAACTCGTGAGGCTGCCACAACTAACAATGAAGCTAATGTGGAGCCCTCCCCAACGAAGGCATCAGAAGACAGCGAAGCCACTGAGCCTGCCACTTCTATTCCTGAGTCTGCTGCCGGTCCTCAATTCGACTATCATATTGAGCACAGACCTCAGGTCCAGAAGCCAATCCCAAGACTGCCAAGGTTCCCAGGTCCTGCATCAGCACCTGGCTCCTTCAACATCAATGGCTTCAAGGCAGACAATACATTCTTCAATAGCTCCAATAACCCCTACTCAAGGGAAAGGATTTCATCAGATCGGTTCTGGAGCTATCCTCAGCGAAGCTACTACCCATGCATACTGTACAACCAAGGTCGCATCTTCCCACACAAGCACCTTGACGTTGAAGCTGTAGCTGGTCTGCCCTGCCTAGAAGAAGCGTTGGATTGCTTCAAGCAAGTGGGTCTGCTGCAGTTTGTTACTAATGAAGAGCATTGGAATGAAGAGCTTCTGCTACAGTTCTATGCCACACTTCACATCAAAGGGTACAGCAGAGATCTAAAGACTTGGGTCCTGGAGAGGATGACTGGCAACGTTCATCACGAAGCCAATGCATTTGACATCATTGAGCTCACTGGCTTGCCCACTCCTGGCGATTTCTTCGAGCAAGGCTGTCAGCTGCATACTGAAGCTATTGAAAGCATCTTTCAGCGGCCTGAACCTAATATGAGTCAGATGCTCAGCATGATGAAGCCATTTCCCCAAGATACTGCTTATCCCATAGAGTTCTTCATTGAAGACCTTGAGTACCTGCCAAGAACCATCTATCACATCATAAGGCGGACTCTCTGGCCCATTAAAGGGCACTCTCCAAATGCCAAGATTGAGGGTGCAATGAAGACTTTGATATTCTATATCATTCATGGCAAATGCTTCAATGCACATGACTTTTTCATTCGCCAACTTTCTGCATCAGCCTCTGATTTGTTTGGTTTGAAGTTCTACGCCCCTTGGGTAATGCGGCTGATCAAACTTCACTCTGCTATCTCGTATCAGCCCTCAGCCCGCAACCATCGGATCTTCTTGCCAGATGTGGATACCTCTGCTGAAGCCATCTGTCCTGAACCGGCCAAGCAACCTCTAAGTCTTCAGAATGCAGAACACCAGAGCTTCACTCAAAACATTGAAGGAGTTGAACCAGTCTCTAGGGTGTATCCATTGGCTGGCACTACACGTGCACCACGCCCTGCTTCCACTGAAGCCACTGACAGCACAACTGCTCCAAGACCCAAGAAGCGCACTCGTGTTCTCAATGACCGAGAGCTTCTTGTGGCCCTTCATCAAAAACAGGATAGACATCATGACTGGCTAAAGCATCAGATGAAAAGCCTCTTGGTGGATGTTAATCGTCTTCGAAATCTTGCCACCAAGAATGCTTTCGTTACCCATGAAACCTGTCGACGTACAGGGAAAGGGCTATCAATGATGTGTTCTGAAGCTGATCTTCAAGAGGATGGCTTCACTGAGCAATTCAAGTTTGACACCACACCTCCTAGAAGGGCTGTGATGCGAAGCACACCATCACTTGAAGACTCTGAGTTCTCTTCCTCTGCTACAACAGTGAATGCACGAGTTATCGAGGATGAAGACGATGCAACTTCACCACCACCCTCTTCTGCACCGCCAAACACCACCAATGACCCTGCTGCTCATGGGAACGAGTAGACACTCTATGTCTTCAAACCTTTTTGGTCCTTACTGACAAAAGGGGGAGCAGCATATGGGTTGATAGTCTTCAAGCGGGTCCATATGGGCGGATGCTTTATATTTTGCTTTATTTTGCTTCGTGCTTACAACTATTGTTTTGCTTCATTTGGTTCTTTGAGTTGTAACACTTAAACTCGATGGTCGTCTGCTACTTGTTTGCCACCTTGTTTTGCGAAGATAAATTCCGCATGTGCGACGATAAATTCCGCACTTAGCTCATTCTGCAGACGTCCATTTTCCATTATGCATGCTATTATCTTCATAATACTTTCACATGCATAGTGGATTGTCATCATAAGTTGAAGTGGATCTCCACAAGTACAACCTGCCATGTGCATTTGCATTCCAAAGGCAAATTACTTATATGCACATCTTCAGGGGGAGCCCTTACAACTTATGAAGACAATTCCCTATCCTTTACAAATTTCACAGATTATATTCCCCGTTGAAAACTTCAACTAGTTTGTCATCAATCACCAAAAAGGGGGAGATTGTAAGTGCATCGGGTGCCATCCCTAGTTGGTTTTAGTGTATTGACAACAAACCTAGTTGAGGGACTAATGTGTTTGTGAGAATTATAGGATAACACAGGTAGAAGTCCCTCATTTATTCGGGTTTACTACCGGAGATGACCCCTAAAAATGCATGAAGACATTGAAGTCAAAGGTGGTATATGAAGATATTCACATTAAAGACTATGACAAGAGAAGACACGATATGAAGCCTATGGATCTCGAAGACTTAGATCTTTCGTAGTTATTTATCTTTTGTGTTGAGTCATAGGAACCACCGTACTGTTAAGTGGGGTCCAAGAGAACCAGTCAGAATGACTGAAGTGATGCCTAAACAAAAAACCTATGTCTTCGAGTGAAGACTATGAGAGCAAATCTTGTCCAGAGTCGGACAAGTCAGCTTTGCTTGTAGCCCAAGTAAAGTTGCCGTGTGGGTTTGAAATCTGACCGTTGGAACACGTGTCAGTTCCTTAGTGACCCAGGGTCATTTCGGACAAATCAGGTCGGGTTGCCAAGTGGCTATAAATAGCCCACCCCCTACAACCATAAACGGTTGGCTGCTCAGATTTAGTGCACAGCTTTTGTCGTTTGAGAGCAACCCACCTCGAAGCCTTTGAGAGAGAGAATACCTAGCGAGGATAAAGCCCTAACCACCCAGAGCTAGAGAGAATTGGGCATCACTTAAGTCTTCTTGTCTGAGTGATCTGAAGACTTATTACACTTGAGGACTGTGCATCCTCCAGCCGGTTAGGCGTCACGTTCTGAGCATCCAAGAGACATTGTGGATTGCCGGGGACGAAGTCTGTGAAGGTTTGGGAGCCTACCTTGAAGACTTACCAGAGTGATTGGGCGAGGTCTGTGTGACGTTAGCTCAAGGAGAATACGGTGAGGACTGGGTGTCCTGAGCTGCGTGTTCAGGACTGGGTGTCCGGGACTGTGTGTCCTAAGGTTTAAATACCTAGCCGCTCCAACCAGACGTACAGTTGTCACAACAACTAGAACTGGTCCAACAAATCATTGTCTTCAACGAGTCACTGGTTTCATCTTCACTTCCTTTACTTACTGTTACTCATTGTGAAGTCATTGCATGTCTGTTCCATCTTTTCTCTTCACAACGTGAGTGTATTATCTGTTTGGCTTCGCAATATCTTCCTACCTGATCCTTACTACACTGTAGCTATTTGTCATTGTGCTTTCACTCTATTAAATACTTGACCATGGCTTGGCTAGTGTAGTCTACCTTCCGCTGCATAGTAATAGGCATATCTCTACTGTTTGTCTTCATAACTTCCACGTTCTGAAGACTTTCATAAAAATCGCCTATTCACCCCCCTCTAGTCGATATAACGCACTTTCAATGACTCTGTTCATCGATCTCGCACCCACCCACTTGATCCTCTGTTCGACTCTATCGATAGCTATGACCCCTCCCTCTCTTCTCGTGGATTGCCCAACCCTCTATTTATGATATGGATAGGCCTCTAGTTCACACACATTGCATGCATAATTTTGTTTGAGATGTCATCGACACATATTCCCACAAATAATTCATGAAATCAACCCCCACCCCACCCCCACCCCAAAACAAAAAACACTCACGAACGCGGTTTGTATCTCTCACACACACCCACGTAGGTGGGGGACGTGCACGAAGAGAAGAGGTGCATGCACGGCGCATGTACTCCCATCTCTTTCCCAACTACACCCGCGCTGCTACACGGTGGAGCTCATATCTGTATGAAAAAGGCAGCCCACGTGGTAATTTGGCACGTGTACTGGTTGTCGACTTGGTGGAGGGAGGATCGTCTACCACGGGTGAACAAACAAATTGCGACTTGACGTGTTATGTTAAAAAAAGAGGAAAACCATGTGCGGCCAACCCTAGAGGCAAGGCTCTATACACTGGAGTACTTTTGATGTGTCCCGTCAACTCGTAGAACGAGGAGAAGTTTGCTTAGTACACCGTCTCCCCCGCCCACGGGCGCGGTGGCTTGCAGTATGAGGTGAAGCTTGCTTACTACGCCTTACGCCTGCTCCCTCGCCCATGCGCGTGGTGGCTCGCAGGACAAGGAGAAAAAATTACTACTCCCTCCGTCTACTCCTCGTCCCTACTACCTTGGTTATAGAGATTATATCATATTGTTTGGAATATATATGTCCTTTAGTAGATTTCAATATGAACTACTAGTACATACTCCAAACACTGATGTATATAGACGTATTTTAGAGTGTAGATTCACTCATTTTGCTCCGTATGTAGCACTCTCCCTCGCCCCTCGACCCTCGCCCACGTGGTGGACATGCAGCAATTCATTCGGTCTCATATAGCCAGAACGATATATACTCCACTACCATTATTGCTCGACTTCCCGAAGAGGCGAAGAGCCAATCGCAAGGTTAAGATTTTGGAGATGCCAAGTGCAAGGTTATAGGAGAACGAGTAGTAGGTGCCGCGTCATTTATAAGTAAAGTTTTTTTTTCTTTAGTGGCACGTACGCAATATGATAGGTTCATATGGAGAGAAAAGGAAACCGCTCCACTATATACATAGTCAGGACGGGCCAGCCTACACAGTTGCTTGCTGGGGTTGCTCTCTTCACACTCTCTCACACAAAACGACTGTGGCCACATCTCTAACATCCCGGCGGATCACGTCCACTTGGGGAAGGGCTGGATGCTTAGTGTAGATGTGGTGGCCGTCGCCAACGGCGAAAACCCACTGTCGGCATGTCCCGATCAGGGTTCCCCGCTGTTCTCTCTCACAAAGCCGGTGAGATTGCCTTCGTCCCTTCTCACTGCCGTGACGTGGGCAGTTGCCGCCTCCCGCCGCCCTCCTCAAGGTTGAGCTACGTCCCTCAGGTACAACTCCCTTTACATCCAGCTTGCACCACTGCTCCAGCTGCCCACATCACTCCCTGTGGATATTTCTCTACTTCTTTGCCCCGCACATACCTCTACTGGCTTCTATGTACTGTATTTGTGATGAGTTTATGTCTCATCAACTAGTCCCAGTAATCTTATTCTAATCACGCTTGTTCAATTTCTTTGCCATAGGGATGCTCATCATGATATTGGTGAAACTACACAAAATGATCCGATGGTCAAAAGGTTGCAAACTTCATTTATTAGGAAGCTCGAACATTGCTAGCAAATTGAAGCCTGGTCAGGGTTCATGGTTCAAGGGCTAGGGACTGCATGGATCATTTTTTTCTTTAGCTGCCTCTGTTCCAAAATAAGTGTCAACTTTAGTACTAGTACAACTTTGTACTAAAGTTTGCACAAAGTTGAGAAACTTATTTTGGAACGGAGGGAGTACATATTTGCTATGATCTGTCAATCATTGAGATGCAATAGCATGCACGTTAGTCTCCTTTGTATTTGATGAAATGTTGCAACGGGCAACCTTGGACGCAAGATACATGTAATAGAAGCTGGAAGCTTCATAGCATTGTACAAATTTATCTCGGTGATAAATTACAGTACGTACTATACTAGTACTTCCTGCGTTCCTAAATATAAGTCTTTGTAGAGATTTCACCATGAACCACATGCGGATGTATATAGATGCATTTTAAGTGTAGATTCATTCATTTTGTTCCGTATGTAGTGGAAGCTCTACAAAGACTTGTATCTACTAGTAATAGCTAGCCCCCACTACTAGGAATTCTCTATCCTCTCCTTGAGCCACGTCATCAAAATTGATGTAGCCGTTAGATGAAGTAAATCAGTCCATAATAGCTGTTTGATCTTGACGTTGAGAGGCTCCGCACTAAGCCACATGCAAGCATGCAGAAATACCGTGCCACATGCATGTGAGTGGGTTTTAAATCACATCAACGTGTCTCCATGCAAGCATGCACCGTTAGCATGCATGTAAGTGATCTTTTAAGTCCCATTAACATGTCAAAAAGAAAAATATAATCCCATTATGCAGTAGGAGTTGGCTGATCTTTTTTCCTTACATGGGATGATCTAAATGATGATGGGAGTTTATTTAGTTTGGCTACCACATTTGTCATGCGGTTATAGAGTTTTTTTTTGTTCTATGAAATCAATAATTTTGCGCAGAGAGATATACCGCTGTTCCACGCCAACGCGCAGGGACTCATCTAGTAATATTTAGGAACAGAGGGAGTACTATGTAAAGAGTTAGGTGTCGCACGGTGATAGTGTGAGGTGGGCCATGTAATCACTGAGCCTGCGTGTTTTCACTGCTCTTGCATGCCTCTGCTGTAAGAATGGAGAAAATTGTAATCTAGTTGTAGTAGTATACCTCCTCTCGCCAAAAGAGTGGGACATCCAGCAGTCCTACCACCTCAGTAATAAAGACCAATCAGCCGTCAAATCACATAGACCCAGCAGTAAGTTGGATGGATGAAGCAACCATGACTTCTGCGCCAGTGAGAGGTCGTGTCCGCTCTGCCCGGACATGAATGCGGCATCGATTCTTTGGAGCGGCGCTGACTGTTTCAGACGGGAAGCGCGCGCGGGCGATGGAGGGGCTTTGGGTGGGCCAGGCTGGTCAGGAGCGGGTGTGGCAGCTGTCCGCATGTCCCTACCGGACACTCCCGGAAACGAGAGGATGCACCGACTCTCGCGGCTAAAATCGTACACTACACAACATCTCTCTGTAGGAGTAGGTCGATCTATCACTCTCTCTAACACACACACACACACACGCATGCACCTTGGTCCCGTTGCACCTTCTAACGTGACTTATTACACCTAGACGGAGGGAGTAGTAAGTATACGAGATACGGTGGCACAATGACTTAAGTCGGATACAAGTGCCCAAAATTTGTGTGCATGTTATAATAAGGATTCACTTAAAATAGTATGTGAGCGAACATAGGGATCAATTGGACAGTGTTCCCGAGCAGTAGCGAGATGTGTGAGGTAAGATACACCGCTGTTGCTTTTAATTTTTCTTATTAATTTGTTTGTTTCACCCTCTAACTGGCGGGACCCAACATACTACGTGGAGATAGGTAAGGTGACTAAGGCTGCATTATTTCTGCACCACTGTGGATAGTCTTACCACCAAAGCCACATGACACGATTATGATTGAAATCCCAATGACTCCCACACACACAAAAAAACACGGCATGCTTGTCACACGAATGCAGGAATGTATAAAAGGTTATTTCCCTCTCGTTGAACATAACGGGGGGGTTGTGTAGCTGGTTAGCCTGTTCGCTCATCAAACTTGAGGTCTCGGGTTCGATAACTACACTTTAGCATAATTTGTGCCAGGAGGATTCTTTGACTGGTCAAAATGTTTTCTAGGGTTTGCACGCTTCACACTCTCTCTCTAGTATATATATACACGCTGGAGCCTCAACGCTTGTAGTTGCTCTCTTCACACTCTCTCGCCCTCTCCCGTTGGAGCCTCGGTGCTTGTAGTTGCTCTCTTCACACTCTCTCGCCCTCTCTAGATCTAAACAAGACTTTGTTGGCTTCTCTCTCCCCTCACTGCTGCTCAAAGAGCCGACAGGATCCGTCCGCCGGGAAGGGAAGGAGGCTTAACGCTGTCGCCGTCGGCGAGGGACTACCGGCGCAGCTGTTCACTTTCCACCCAGTGGCGGCGCGGGAGGGCCTCCGACCCCTTCTTCTTCGC
Organism: Triticum urartu; assembly: GCF_003073215.2. Taxonomy (NCBI): domain Eukaryota; kingdom Viridiplantae; phylum Streptophyta; class Magnoliopsida; order Poales; family Poaceae; genus Triticum; species Triticum urartu. The sequence continues at coordinate 306,194,541 of NC_053024.1, forward strand.
CGCGGTCCCGTCGCCCATTGAACCACACCCCAAGAACCTTAAGGTATAATTTACTTACTCCACATGCATTGCTCTAGTTGCATGTATACCATGAATCTAGGATGTGGTTCAAAGAGGAAAGGAGTGTGGGAAAGTAGTGGGAAAAGCTGTATATAGCATGAATCTAGGACGTGGCTCAAAGAGGAAATGAAGGCAGAAAGTTGTGTAGCATTAATCTAGGACGTGGTTCAAAGAGGAAAGGAATGGGGGAAAGTAGTGGGGAAAGTTGTATCACATAAATCTAGGACGTGGTTCAAAAAGGAAAGGAAGGTACAAGGCTGTAGAGTTTGAGCAGCACTAGATTTGCTGCGCTCACATAGGGAAAGGAATCTAAAGATAACAAAACTGGGACCAACACAAATATGCTCCTTGGTTGCTTGTTCTTTGTTGCAACAGACTGTATATGACCACAATACATCGGTAGATGCACATGGTGCTGGTGCGTCCACTGTCCCGTGCAAATCATTAGCTATTATTAATCTAAGGCCCTGTTTGGTTAAAAACTCCCTAGTCCCTACCTGCTGGGTTCCAGGGACTAAACATGGACTAGAGGTTATTAAATGACATGCTAAAAGACCATGTTACCCCTAGTAATGAACTAATAGAGACAAGGTGCAATGCGTAGCAGGGGCAACTGTTAGAAAAAGTCCCAAAAAGACTCCCTCGGGTCTTCTTTCTTTAGTCCCAAATGCCCACTTTTAGTCCCTAAAAGTCCCTCCTCTTTGATTTAGATGGGACTGACATGGTGTTTTTTAGTCCCTACACCAAAATGTCCCTGTAAACAAACACCCTCTAATAATGCCGCTGCAATGCCATAGTTAAAAGCAAATTACATGTTTAACGAATTTTATTGTTAATATAATCTCTATGTTAATATTAATCAACGCCACCGTTTGAGAAATGCTACTGTCTTGCTTTCTTTCCCATTTAGATAAGGTAGATGCTTCTTTTTGTTGGTTTCTGTGTCATCCACCGTTATTGACCACTAATTGTTTCCTTTGCACCTATGTGTAAACAGGGTTGTCTGCTTCACCTCATTGCCATTATGACCTTTTGTTGCAATGCAAAAAACACTTTTGTTTTAAGAGTGTTTTCTGCAGTTCAACCAAAATGTCACACCGACAACGTTGCTTGATTGCTTGATCTTAGTGGAACTGCACAAGAGAAGATCTTTCTTCCTATCCGTTAAGGCGAATTTGGTTCAGATCTTCTTCTCGTGAGTTGCTTGAATTCCGCATCATGAGAGGTCAGTACTAGCCTTCTTTCACATGATTCTGCAGTGTGCATTCATATGTTGTGCTACTTGTACGATAATGCTACTTGATTTTAGTGAACTGCACAAATGGAGACAAGACTTCCAATCTATATGTGCACCGTAATATCCCATTGAGGTAAGATAAGGATATTTCACAACTGTTGGCCTCTATTTTGCCACTTTCATCAGAAAATTAAGTTTAGTACTATACTTGTGCTCCCTAATTGACATGCCAAATCTTACATTGAAGGCGAAGCTTGTTTCTTATTGAACCAAGTGATGACTGGGAAGAACAAGGGGAAGAAAAACAAAAATCAACTCCCGGTGCTCTAATGAAGCATTGGAACTATGATGACACAAGTAATGATATAGTTTTGCATCTTAATTTATTGCTATGGCTGGAATGAGCAATTGTTTTGCCACTGATTTGATGCCACTCTTAATATAATATGTAATTATCTCTACTTGTGCAAACAGGGATCTTCTTTGAAGATACCATATATTTTAGTGGAACTACACAAGAAGATGTTGGAAACATTAAACTAATCAAGGAGTATATAGTAAGCATGGCCACCACCGTAGATAGCAACAGATGGTTCCGGTGAATTGCTTCATCTGTATGCTCTACACAATAAGCCTCCTGACAAAGGTTGGTACTCGCCCACTGATTTCATCCATATGATTGAGCTTTGTCATCTCTATTGGTGTTTTGCTACTGCTTAGATACTGTCATGAAAAAGTGGTATTGTCCTTGAGAAGTGCTTCATCTGTGCTCTTTTAAATATTTCCTTTCCTTTTTTCGAGCAAACAGTGATGCTAGCATTTAGTAATCCTCTTATCTTTGCACAACAGGATCATCTTCCTCTGAAGAAAAATATGGAGTATGTGAAGTGACTAGTTCCGATTATGCCAGGATGAAGAAGCCCTGTCTATCTTATCATCAGAAGGAGCAGCTGAAGGATGGTAACATTACTCCCCACAAGACCAAACTAACTTCAGCTCATAAGGATTGACAAAATCTCCATTTGTTTGCTGTGATGCGTGAGTACAATGTTGTTCTAGGATTCTTTCTGGTGAGTTCCATTTTTCTAAAAGTGTGCTCTACATGGACCATGTATGTGCCTGTTGAAACTGTCAATTCATAGTATAGTTTGCTCTATACTAATCACTTTTTTGTATTTGTGCAAACAGGGGTGCTCAGCTTGATTTCAATGGGAACTGCACAAAATGTTCATGAATACATCGAATCATTCATTTCCACCACAAGAAAGGAGGTGCCAATAAGTTCAAGGCATTGCAACATATAAGGGCGAAATCATACAAGCTACACACGAATTTGGTTGATTTTGGTGGAACTGCACAAAAATAACAGCTGGTTTATTTAGCATGAGGTGCCATGTCAATGTCCGAACTGATGGCAAACCCTGCCCATTCCACAATCGTAGGCATTTGTTATTTTGGAATGGGACAACCTTGTCAAATTTTGCTCATTGATTTTAGCAAGACATGATATTTTCGAATGGGACGCCCTTGCTGTCAGCAGCGTCGCTTTCTTTATTCTTTAGTTGTGAAGTAAATATTGCCTTTGACAAGTGAGTCGCTGAGATGCATAATCATCGGTTGTTTTGAATGTTCTCTATGAATTGCCAGGCGTGTGTGTTTGATTGCAATGTACAGAAATGCTAAAAAGTTTCTCAAACTCTTTGTACTCCTTCTGTTCCTTTTTACTTTGCACATTGTGAAAGTGCGTACTTTTTTGTATATGATTGGTCAAAGTAGAGATACTTTGACTGCAGACAAAACTTGTATGCAGACTAGAAAGGACCAGAGGGAGTACATGTGAAACTGCTGCAAACGAGGTGATCACCATGGGAATAATGCTAGTACGTATTGTTTTACATGTTCATCCAATGGCAGTGATACAGGAATTTGAACTAATCGAAATAAATTCATTCATACACGGTTGGATTTTATATAAACATGCCATATTTCATTACATTTCATACATTCTTCAACTAAAAAGGGGTGCGCTGGAGGTATAATTAATTAACCGAAGCTACCCACCTGTGTCCCGCTGAGCCGAACAGAAGCTTCAGTGACTTAACTGCAGGTGCAGTTGTGTAACTGACATGTGGCCTATTGGGCCCACGTGTCAGTCAGCCAACTGCACTAGCAATTAAGTAGAAGCAGTGTTATTCTCCAGCAGAACTCCCCGACTCCACGTCGCCGTCAAGAAGCTAACCGACCGTCAATGGTCAACCCTCCTAGCTTGGCTTCAACAGGAGGGTTGCAGCGGTGGCCTTCTTGGACCCGAGCGGCGGCGACCTACCATGTTCTACTCTTCCTCGTTTTCTATGTGGTGCGGCCTCGTTGGCAGCGGGGCGGGGCATCGGCGGAGCCGGCGATGTCCTCTGTCTCGTTGCCGGCGGACGACGCCTCAGCGGAGCGGTGGAAATCCTCCCCCACGTTGCTGGCAGGGTGGGGCCTCGGTTGAGCCGGCGATGTCCTCTGCCTCGTTGTTAGCGGGGCGGGGCCTCGGCAGAGCCGGCGGTGTCCTCTGCCTCGTTGTTGGCACCGCGGGGCCTCGGCGGAGCAGGGCCTCATCGACGCCAACGGAGTGAGGACTCGTTGGAGCCGGCATTGTCCTCTGCCTCATCCTCGGTCTTGCCAAACAACGCCTCGCCCTCTTCATCGCCCTCTTTGCTAGCCTCTTTGTAGGCGGTCGCAGCCTCCGCCACCTGATGCGGTACCGCCAGCGCTCGAGGCGGCCCTTGTGGGCGGAGTGGTATGAGTTGAGTAGCGCCTCCTGCTCCGCCCGCTCCGCGGAGATCTGCTCCTCCGCTTGCAGGTGCTCCTGGAGGAGATGGTGGTTGTAGGCGGCGTCGACCTGCGCCTCCCGGGACTGCTCCTGACGCATCTGCCTCACACTGTCCATATATTGGGCACGGGCCTCGCCGATGGTCTTGGTGCAATGCACCGGCGAGGATGGCGCAGAGGAGGGGGTTGGTGCCGGATCGTCGACTACCATGTTCTCCATTGGGACGTTGTCGTCCTCCGGCTGCCTGCCGGCCAACTGGTCAGCAGCAATGGCTGCTATCTCCTTGTGGTCCGTCGTCCGCCCTCCCCGAAGAGCGCTGGAGCGCGAGGAAGCCATGGTGGGCAGTAGTGGTGTGGACAGGAGAAAGGGAACGGATGCGGATGACTGCGGCTATGGCCGGCGCAGCAGTTTATATAGCAATGGTGGGCAACCGCGTATCATTAATGTGGGCGGCGGATGGACAGACGGGCGACACTTGTGTCGTTTGAAGGCGGAGCAATCGCCTGCTCCGGGAAGTGGGGCGGGCGGCGCTGACTGTTTCGGGCGGAAAGCGCGCGCGGGCGAGGAGATGACTTTACTTGGAGAGGATGAAAATGGGGACCCACCAGGTCCATAGCCTCACGTACGCAAGTGCCTCCTTATTATATATATATATATATATATGTATAAAACTATACTCCCTCCGTCTAGGTGAATAAGTCGTATTAGAAGGTGCATCACAACCCAGGGCAAGCAGATTGGTGGAAAAGAAGAATATTTCTCTCTTCTAAACACAACATTTAATCACAACAGTTAAGAGGATGCCTTATTAGCTACCCATGCAGGCCATTGTAATTCATAGCATGCAAAGCGCTTTTATTTCTTGCCTAATAACCGCATGGACGTGCTTCATGCATTGGTCCTTGCCCGAGCAAAAAAAAGGGAGGAAAGGGGTTTCCACGGGAGACAACGAGGCAGAGGTGGAAGCGCTCGCTGGAGTAATTATTTTGCTTCCCCCTGGTTTCCTGACATCATGGTCCCACACCATTGTCAACCTATGTAGTAGTCAATAAACGAGAGAATTGCACAAGAAGTGGCCAACAGCTGGGACCAAGCAGCTCGAGCAGTATTTGTGTTTTTGAGGTGTGAGCACTGCAGAGTTTTTCGATGTTTAGCCCAGATATTAATTTTTCTTCTCTGAACAACAACGAAAACATCGATGCAGGTATTAACTGGGCGGGCTGTGGCCCGTCTAGCCCAAGCCAGATATCCAAACCAGATATTAATTGTTTTCAAGCTGAAAATGGCTAGCCCAGCTATACTTTTTTTAGGAATACCCAGGCAAGGTCAAGTTGTTATTCTCCGCCCCGCTGGGCTGCAAATCTTTTCTAGGAGGGATGCATTAGGCTTAACAAGAAAATGGGCTTTAAGAAATAATAAATGGGATGTAATTATAAAAACTGGGCAGCAACTATAAAAAAAATGCACCAAACACGTGAGTACTTTATAAAATATTGTTTTTGGATATTGAAAATTTTAATTTCATTAATTGTTGCGAGCGCAATGTTTCGTTGGATTTTTACATAATATAAATTTATATTGAAATTGTATTTAATCTGACTAGAAATTACGGGATAAAAATATTTCGGATCCCATCAAAATGTGGGAAATTTTATTGAATTCTGTTTTGAACGGTTGGTTGAAATGGGTTGTACTTTTAACAAACAATAAATGGGCTGTTGTAAATTCATTAGAATTCAAAAATGGGCTACATATTCTTACATATCTCAAATGGGCTATAAGTTCTCTGCCACACACTTCTGGCCTTACTAAGTTGATGCGTCCCCTAAAAAAACAGAGTTGACGCGTATGCAAGGCTTTGTCAACTTATAGTCAACACACGGTTCTAGCAGCAGTGGCCGTTGGATGTCCATTGAACGGATGCCGTGCTTCTTCTTCAATCTCGGATATTCTAGCTTCACCCGCCCAAAAAATGATTCCTCCCCCTGTCATCTAGGGCGCACCGTTTTGGAAGCTGACCCGTGGGCCTACTAAGTTGACGTACCAAGGGCTTTGTCAACTTAGTCAATATAAACGATTGTATCTGATGTGACCATATGATGTCCATGCAACGGCCCTAGTGCTTCTTTAACCTCTAGTCTTCTTGCTCCAGCTGCCCAAAGTAGCGCCTGTCGTGTCGCCTGCTCCTGCCTCCCGTGGCCAGCTGTGCTACCGCGGAGGCCTCACCGCCCCCTACTATTCCCACCGCTGGCCAGGCCCTGCGGCGATGGCAGCCTCACACCGCAGCCGAACGAGTGAACCCTCATACTCTTCTTCGCGTGGGCATCCACTGCCGCATCTTCACCGGCTTCGCGTTGTCCCCTTCCCAGGCCTTGCCATCGTCCACCGCCCTGGTGCTCTCGGCACGATGTGGTCAACATGGTCAAGGAACAACTTCCATCGGATGTGGACTGTACGTGGAGAGGCTGATAGCTGGGTCCACGGCGGCAGCAAGGAAGTGCCTCCTTATTACGTGGAAAATAATGATTCCTCCACCTGATAGCAGGGACCCACCGGACGGGCCACCAGTATTTTGTGAAAAAAATAATTTCCCCCTAACTGCTGGGACCCACCGGACGGGCCACCATATTTCGTGAAAAAAATGTTCCCCCCGCTATCAGCTCAGACCCACCGGAAGTGCCTCCTTATTACGCACAAAAAAATGAATACTCCCCCGGCTAGCTGGGACCCACCTTGCTGGGAGGCTGACTTGTGGGCCTACTAAGTTAACGGGGACGAAGGGCGTTGTCAACTTAGTCAACATGAACGATTCTAGCTCTAGTGACCATACGATGTCCATCCAACGGCCGTAGTGCTTCTTCAACCTCTGGTCTTCTTGCTCCAGCCGCCCAAAGCAGCGTCAGTCGTGCCGCATGCTCCTGCCTCCCGTAGGCGGCTGTGCTGCCGCAGTGGCCTCACCGCCCCTACTATTCCCACCGATGGCCAGGGCCTGCGGTGACGGCAGCCTCACACCGCAGCCGAACCAGTGAACCCTCGTAGTCCTCTCCGTGTGGGCTTCCACTGCTACATCGTCCCCTTCCTAGGCCTCGCCATCGTCCACTGCCATGGTGCTCTCCGCGCGGCGTGGTCAACGTGCTTAAGGATCGACTTCCATCGGAAGAGTACTGTATGTGGAGAGGCTGACAGCTGGGTCCACGGCCACAACCCAGTTTTTTTGTGATTTGCCAAGTAAGTCGCTTTGTCAGGCCTGTTGGGCTGCAAATATTTCAAGACAAGGAGAGCTTTCATTTGGCTGGCCGAGAAAATGGCCCATCAGTAATGAGAAATGGGTTGTACATTTTTAAAACACATCAAACCGACAATTAGTTTCACATATCTTTTTTTCATTTCAAGATTTTAAATTACATTAATATTTATGCGTGGAGAATTTGTTGGATTTTATATTTATATACATTTATTTTAAAATCAGTTTGAATGTGAGTCGAAATTTCAGGATTAAAAACAGTTCGGACAGCACCGAAATATGCAAAGTTTTGTATAATTTTTTAACCGCTGCCACAATATGGGCTGTAATGCTAACAAAAAGAATACGGGCTCCAAAAAAATGTTAAGAATTAGCAAATGGGCTATAAATTATTAGAAATAATGGCAGATCGGCTATATGCTGTTTTCCGCAGATTTGAGACTTTCCTAAAAAAAGGTTGACGCACAAGCACTGACTGTTGGATGTCCATCCAATGACCGTCGTGCTTCTTCAATCTCTGCTCTTCCTGCTCCAGCCGCTCAAACAAGCACCGGCGGGACTGCCTGCTCCCTCCTCCTCGTGGCCGGCTATGCTGCCGCGCAGGCCTCACCGCCCGACCGTACTCCCATCGCTGGCCTAGCCATCCCTCTACTCACCCACACCTACTGTTATTCTCCGGTGACGGCAAATGAACTAGTAAACCCTTGTACAGTCGTACTCCCCTCCGCGTGGGAAACAACTACCGAGTCTTCCCTGCCTCCGTGTCGTCCCCTTCCTAGGCCTCGCCATCGTCCACCGCCATGGTGCTCTCGGCGCGGCGTGGTCAACGTTGTCAAGGAACGACTTCCATCGGACGTGGACTGTACGTGGAGAGGCTGACAGCTGGGTCCACAGCCGCAGCAAGGAAGTGCCTCCTTATTATGCGAAAAATAATGATTCATCCACCTGACAGCTGGGACCCACTGGACGGGCCACTGTATTTCGCAAAAAAATGTTTCCCCCTGACAGCTGGGACCCACCAGCTACATCTTCACACGCAAGGAAGTGCGTCCGAGCAAAAAAACGATTCACCCCCTGACTGCTGGGACCCACTAGCTACATCCTCGCAGGCAAGGAAGTGCCTGACAGTCGGGACCCACCTGGTCGAAGCGTAAGTAGCGCTGTCATTCTGGTCGCGAACGTGTACGTACATACTCGTCGATGTAGAGGCACGCACGTGTCGTAGTAGAGGCGCGCACGTGTCGTAGTAGAGGCTCGCACATAGCATGTACATGTACGTACAACGGCCAGGGTGCAAGAAAGAAAATACGGCCACGTATGTGTACATACGGGCGGGGTCTCGAAAGCCTACTCACGCATACGTACGGCTAGGGCTCGTGTACATGGCTGGGTCGGAACGGAGAAACAGCGTCGTCGTCGTGTTCATGGGGAGGCAACGGAACTCATGGAAGCCAACCGGCTGGGTCGGAACGGAATGCGTGGTCGTGTTCATCGGGAGGGCTTGGACGGAACAGGCGATGGAAACGAGGCCTAGCGTACCGCAAAACGGAGGAAACAGCCTTGTGTTCGACCGGCCACGTTCGAAACGTGATCCTATTCATTGGGAGAGGTCTGGCGTACATTAAAACGGAGGAAACAGACCTCCTACGGTCGAAACGGGGGTCCTGTTGATCGGGAGGGGTGTGGTGTACCGCAAAACGGACGAAACGGACTTGTGTTGGAGCGCTACGGTCGAAACGGGGGTCCTGTTCATCGGGAGGGGTGTGGCGTACCGCAAAACGGGACTCCACGGGATACTGTTCATCTCCACCGTCGACCCCCTCCAGCCTCCACGAGCTACTGTTCATCCACCGTCGACCCCCTCCAGCCTCCACCTGCGACTGTTCATCCACGGGCTCCTGTTCATCCAGCCTCCACGGCGCGCTACTCGACCAGCTACTATTCAACCAGCCCTCTCCATGGGCTCCTGTTCAACCACCACTCCACGGGCTACTGTTCATCCTGCCCTCCACCGTCTACTGTTCATCTTGCCCTACACGGGGTGGTCCTGTTCATCCAGCCCTCCACGGGGTCCTGTTCATCCAGGCCCAACTGGCTCGATCGATAGGGCTCCTGTTCATCCAGAGGCAACACCACGGGGTCCTGTTGATCCACCCCCACCGGGAACTGTTCATCCACCCCCCCCCCCGCAACACTCACTATTCATCCAGAGGCAACATCGATCGGCTTCAGTTAGCAGCAGTAGCGAAGGAATCGCTCGATCGGGTTCAGTTAACAGCCATTGATCGATCGCTCGGGTTCAGTAACGCGTTGCCTGCAGTGCAATCGCTCGGGTTCAGTTAGAGCCCAACGCCTCGCTCGGGTTCAATTAGAGCCAACGCCTCGCACACACATGCGTACATGTACGAGAGAAACACGCATCGCTCGGCCCCCGACCTCCCACCGTAACCGGGAACTCCCCGAAATTTTCCTCGCCCTCGCTTCTACCATGATTTTTTCCATCATGGATGGCCCAAAGAATGTCATGCAGCTGCGTCTCCGGCCCGCCCAGGACGAAAAGCCCATTTCCGTCATGATTTTTTGTCATAGAAGTAGGAGCCCACCACATCTATGATGATACCGGGTTTTTTCACAATTATTGTCATAGAAGTGTCATATGTATGACAAATTTTTTTTTCGTTCGGCCCAAAATGTCACGGATGTGTCTTATTTTTTTAGTGTTACCATGGCGGGGAAAGCTTATGCATACATGTCTATTCTTGTATCGAACAGAGCACTAAGTGTAAGTTCATCTAGTGCCACCCCTAGTTCGTTTTGGAGTATTGACGACAAAATTGGTTGAGGGACTTGTCGGATCCGGGGCTCCGCAGACCCTTGAGAGGTTCGAACACTAGGGTGCGTACGAAGAACTCCCTCTTCCCGACCTACTGGCCCAACGATTCCGTAGCCTAGCTCGAGCTGCTCGACGAACCCGAGGGACAAGATACACAATAGTTTATCCTGGTTCGGGCAACCTTGTGGTGTAATACCCTACTCCAGCTTTGTGGTGGATTGTCGCGAGGTGCTGAGGATGAACTAGTACAGTGGGTGAAAAACCTCAGGAGATGAGGTGTTGTTGAGCTCGATGAGCTGGTAGGTGTTAGGATGGTATGAATAATCCATCCCCTCTATGGTGGTGGCTAAGTCCTATTTATAGTGGCCTTGGTCCTCTTCCCAAATGTAGGCGCGAAGGGATCCCACAACAGCCAAATTCAAAGGGGGAAAACTAGTACAAGTTATCCTGACAAAAGTAGTCTTCGCCTGCAAAGGCTCTGTTGGTGACGCTGTAGTGGGCTCCGCGATGACCTCCGTCCTTTCGTCCCAACAGTCTTGATCTTGTTGCACCAATATGGAAACCTTTGCCTGATTCCTCGGGACTCCGTGCCTGCGCTTGCCTCCTTGGCACCAAAGAGGAAACTGGTACACTGCGCCCGCTGGCACCCGCCTGGCCTTGGTCGTCATGGCTCTCGTCACATGAACCTCGTGAGGTGCACCTTGCCTTGATATCTCCGCTCCTCATGTAACATCCCGGATGTAACTTTCCATATTTGTAACTCCGACTCTTGCCATTTTCGGCTATGTGATATGATATTCCCTTCGTGGTTGGGTTTTGTCTTTCATTTTGCATTTTTTCATGTCATGCTTTTCATCTCATGTCATCATGTGCATCTCATTTGCATTCGTGTTCGTCTCATGCATCTGAGCTTTTCCCCGTCGTGAATTTCGCGATCCGACGCTCCCACATGCACCCGGTGCACCCCTCTTGTCTCTTTTCATGAGCAGGAGAAAACATTCTCGAAATGGGCCGAGATTTGTAAAGTAGACTTGGTACATCACCGGTAGACCCCCTGTTAAATTTCGTTCCATTTGGAGGTCATTTGATGCCCCAACGGTCAACTGGGTAACCGCAAAAGCCTCTTGTGTTGCAGCCTAACACCCCTCCAAAACAGCCTAATAAACCATCTAAGCCCCCTCCAAGCTCTCCGTCATTGCATCACGATCGTGTGGGAAAAACCGACCTCATTTGGAGACGCCGAGCTCCCCCTACCTATATAAATGCACCTTTCCCATCCGAAATTTCGGGTACAAACCCTAGCTTCTCCTTCCCTTGCGTCACCGAACAAATTCCCCGCTAACGGACATGTTCGGGGCCGCCTCTCATCCAACCATAGAGCGCCACACCACCCCGCCGCCGTCCCACCCGGGCCCGGATCACCGCCACCGCGGCGCGCGAGTACCCGCGCTGCCCGCGCCTTGCTGTCTCGCCGGATCTTCGCCGCAATGTTGCCGGAGGACACCGGCCACCGCCGCCTCACCACCGGAACCCGACCCACGCCGCACCTCTGCCCGGCCCGCTCCGCCGCCGGCGCACCGCACCACCGTGCCGCCCTACACCCGCTGCTCCACCACTCAGGCCCCGCCACCGCTGGAGCTCCCTGCTCGCCGCCCGTTGCCAGGCCTTCCCCGCCGCCGACCGTCGCCGGAGACGGCCGGATCCGGCCGCACCGCTCTAGATCCGGGGACCCCTCCCCCGGATCTGCCCCTGCCTCAGCCTCCTGTGCCCCGCCCCGCCGTTCCAGTCGGCACGTTCTTTGCCGCCGCCGTCCTGTTGGATCGAGGAGGAGCCCCGATCTGTCCTCGTCGTTGACCGCGGCCCCGCGCTGGGCCAGGCCCAGATCCGCCGGCCCGCTCTGCCTCCCATTCTAATGGGGCCGAAGGCCAAGGTGAGACTCTGCCTAAATCCCGCCCGAGCATCCTATAACTATTCTACGCTCACCTGTTTTTTTGCCAAGTCCTCAAATCCGTGACATTTTTATGCCTCCTTCAACATGCCATAACTCCATGACCGTGACTCCGATTCATGCTTATGATATGTCAAAATGTTCATCTTGTTAAGATCTCCATGTTAGTGGCATTTGCATGCATGTTGCTATCCATATCGATGCCATATTCCTCGTTGCATGAGTGCTATAAAATGTTAACTACTGGTTCTTAACAGAACTTGATAATTTGTCATTTTGTTGCATTTTATGTGTGCATGTAATGAGCATGATGTCTACTTGTGTTTTGAGATCTTTATGCCATATTTACAGTGGAGCAACTCTTGTATTTTTATGAGCTATGTGGTGACTAGCACAAGAATGCAAAATAGGCTCCATGATGTTGCCGTTTTCAGACACAGTGATTTTTCCTAAGTCATTTTCCTGTTATGTTTTCATGCCTTGTAAACTTGTTCCTACCATGAGATCCATTCTTATTTTGAGATATTTGAGTAAGGATGTTTTGAACATGTGCTTATGATACATCCATTCATGCCTCTGGATGCAATTATGGAGTGCCCTAGATTGTCATTACCATGCTCTACTTTTGCTAAATAATGTTCCTGGCAGTTTGTTAACATGTTAATCAATATTGCCATGTGTTTTGCTAGTGATCTATGCATTCTATGAACATGCGCTTGCCATTTTTAGCTTCATGAACATCTCTTATCACTGTTTATATGCTTGTGTTGTCATGTAATGCTGTGTGGTGAGTGGCATGATTTTGCAAAATTGCTATCATGAATCTGTTTCTGCCATGTTCTGAAATTCCACCTTTTATAAAACTTGTCATGTTTGCATGGGTGCAACAACATTTTCCATGCCTTTGTGGCTCATGTTCAGTAAGGGAGTTTTTTTAAGTGCATTTAGTTGAAGCACCCAATCCCTTTGTTTGCCATGCTATGCTCCTCTACGATGTTGTTTGCTTGCTCTAAACTTTGCTTCCTGATGTTGTTTATGCCATGTTAGTATTCTCACCAAGTCTGTGAAGCTGATATCTTTTGCACTTTTGCCATGCTTGTTTGAACCTATTCTATTGTGATTTAGCCATAGCTCAGTGTTCATGTTTTGTCAAGAATATCTTGTACATCACTGCTATATGCTTTGTTGCTATGTTGGAGTGTAGTAGCTTAGTTTCTTGTTGCATTATAAGTGCTATCATGTTGTTAATCGCAGATTTGCATCATCCTTGTATTGCTTGTCATTTGCAAACCGTGCATCCGTTTCCGGTGATCCTTTTATCGATTTCAACCGAAATCACCTCATCTTTCCAGCGGCATACTTGGTTTGCCAAGTTGATGCCTTGCTCATCCTTTTCCTTTCAGAGCACTCATATGCATTACATATCATATCTTGCATATCATGCCATGTATTGCATCATGTTGCTTGTGCATTGCACCGTGACTGATTTTTGTTCCATTGCTTGTGTTCTTGCTTTGGGTAGAGCCGGCAGACGATTACTTGAACGAGGAACCTGTTGAGTATGCTAACGAGGATCAAGCTTTCGATAACTCTGCGAACATTGCAGTCAAGATGACCATACCCATGATATCACTTCTATCTTTGCTTGCTAGTTGTTTGTTCTATCGATATGTCACGCTACGTACCACATGTTATATCATGCCTCCCATATTGCCATGTCAAGCCTCTAACCCACCTTCCTAGCAAACCGTTGTTTGGCTATGTTAGCGCTTTTGCTCAGCCCCTCTTATAGCATTGTTAGTTGCATGTGAAGTAGAAGCTTGTTACATGTTGGAACATGGATATGTTGGGATATCACAATATCTCTTATTTAATTAATGCATCTATATACTTGGTAAAGGGTGTAAGGCTCGACCTTTTGCCTAGTGTTTTGGTCCACTCTTGCCGCCTTAGTTTCCGTCATACCGGTGTTATGTTCCTTGTTTTTGCGTTCCTTACGCGGTTGGGGTTATGGAACCCCCTTGACAGTTCGCCTTGAATAAAACTCATCCAGCAAGGTCCAACCTTGGTTTTACCATCTGCCTACCTACCACCTATACCTTTCCCTTTGGTTCTGCAGACTCAAGGGTCATCTTTATTTTGATCCCCCCCGGGCCAGGGTTCCTCTGAGTGTTGGTCCGAAACGGGCAGCCTGCGGGGCCACCTCGGGGAAACTTTGCGGCTGGTTTTACTTGTAGCTTGTCCCATCTGGTGTGTTCTGAGAACGAGATACGTGCGACTCTTATTGGGATTTGTCGGCACATCGGGCGGCTTTGCTGGTCTTGTTTTACCATTATCGAAATGTCTTGTAACCGGGATTCCGAGACTGATCGGGTCTTTCCGGGAGAAGGAATATCCTTCATTGACTGTGAGAACTTGTGATGGGCTAGGTTAGGACAACCCTACAGGTTATAAACTTTCGAGAGCCATGCGCACGGGTATGTGGCAGATGGGAATTTGTTAATATCCGGTTGTAGAGAACTTGACACTTGACTTAATTAAAATGAATCAACCGCATGTGTAGCTGTGATGGTCTCTTTTTGGCAGAGTCCGGGAAGTGCAAACTGTCTTGTGTTATACTTGAACGTAAGTAGTTTCAGGATCACTTCTAGCTTCACGACCATTGCGTAGCTTCTCATCTTACTCTTACTTGCGTATGTTAGCCACCATATTTGCTTAGCTCTTACTGCAGCTTCACCTCATCACCATATCCTACCCATAAGCTTAAATAGTCTTGATCTCACGGGTGTGAGATTGCTCAGTCCTCGTAACTCATGGTTACTTCCAAACAGTTGTAGGTGCCGATGATACCAGTGCAGGTGATGCTACCGAACTCAAGTGGGAGTTCGACGAGGACCTTGGTCGTTACTATGTTTCGTTTCCTAATGATCAATAGTGGAGCCTAGTTGGGACGATCGGGGATCTAGCATTTGGGGTTGTCTTCTCTTATTTTGGTTCCATAGTAAGACCTTGATTGTATTTCGGATGATGTATGTTTAACGTGTTATTTGTGTGAAGTTGCGATTGTAAGCCAACTCGTTATCCCTTTCTTATTCAATACATGGGATTGTGTGAAGATTACCCCTCTTGAGACAAAACCACCATGCGGTTATGCCTCTAAGTCGTGCCTTGACACGTGGGAGATATAGCCGCATCATGGACGTTACAAGTTGGTATCAGAGCCATCCCAGACTTAGGGGCCCCTACTTGATCGAATCGCTGACGTTGTAGACTCTAGAAAAAATGTTTCGAGTCTTAGGATTATATATATTGGATAGTAGGATTCATTTTACTCCTTAGTCCCTTCATCGCTCTGGTGAGGCCTCATGACATAGATGTTTTGACTTTCATCTCCTCAAATTTCATGATTTTTTTAGGATCACACGGTTATCTTGGATTCGTTCTGATATTCTTATGACGCGAACATTATTCTTGGTGCCTCCTGATATTTAGGGGTTGTGGCAGTGTCCCGGGGAGTTGAGCTCCGAGGTGTTGTGGTCACAATTTTACCGTTACGGTTTTGGAATACCATAGTTGTTGGTGAGATAACCTCGACACCACCTAGTACTAGGGTGGTAATTCGGGAGTATTGCCATAACTCGTATAACGGATGCTTTTCGAAGGTTGAGGTACATGATTTCCGAAGGTTTCTTGGTTATGTGTTGAAGGATGGATACAACTGGATGTAGGGATTGTTAGTTTGGGTGAGATATTATGCTTTCCCTCTATACCCAACACCAGATTGCATAACCAGAAAGTTTCGGGAGTTTATCGGTGGGAATTCAAGTAGCTCCTAGAATATCTTCCCGACAGATGCATGATATGGGATTGGGTAAATCTCTATCATATGTATTTGTTCTGTCTTATTATGCAAGCCAATACTTGTTTTGTTTTGTTATGGTATTCGAGTTGCTTCAATGTCAAGTGTTGATTCCATACCTTTCCTAAACGCTGTTCTCCTATTTTTATGTGGATGCTAATCCGTCGTGATAATACAGATTTTCATGTCAATTCTTGCCAACGGGTGTGATTCTCTTCAGGATAATCCTATCTTTTTTCCCATTTGCAAGATCCAATCTCAGTTTTCTTAACGTTATCTGTTTCATCCATCCTCAAGTTGCCTTTGTATTTACCGCCCTCCCACCCTTTTCTTCAAGGACTCGGAGTTCTTAATCAAGTCTCGTTTTTATTGATGGGATGTCTCTCCATTCTTTTGCATCAATATTCTTATCTGGTGATTCTCACGAAAATACTAAGGAAGTTTCATGTTCATAATTCTTCGTTTTATTTCTTCTTTGTGGATTCAATTCAAGCTTCGGTGCTGAGCATATTCCTTTCATTTGTCCAATGTTTTCTAATGCCGGTGCACCTCTTAATCATCCGCTTCTCGCCATTCATTTGTTCTGGAGTGCTGAAGATATCTTAGAAGGCTCGTCTTTTCATTCAGTATCCCTTCAAGGTATCTCAAGGGTGTTATCTCTTTTGAGTCATTTAATTCAATAGGTGCAATATCTCTTTTCAAGCAATCTTTCCAACAATGTATCTTTCGAGTGGGCCCTAACCCACAGGTCTTTTCCCAGGGTCTTACCTGACTCTTCTATTTTCCTCGAGCTACTCTCCAATTCTTCTCCAAGTTTGATGTAAGAATGAATTATCATCAGTCATATGTATTTCTCCAAGATCTGTCAAATTCTTTTGATCATTGGATCAACCTCCTCACTTTTGATTTTCCCGGAGTGTCTAAACAGTTCTTGGTGGTGTTTCTCATCGTCATTCTCGCATTTTGAACACCAAATAGGAGTTCCTCTTAAATCCTTACCCGTTCTTGCAAAGATTCATGGTGCTAGCTTTATGCCATCCCCGCATAATTGTTTTCGATTGTGGGAATTCTTTTCACCCATCCAGAGCAATCCAGGAGCCTTTTCAGCTTAATTCTCCGGAGGCCATCATCTCAGAATTATTCATTCCAGCTTTCAGCTCTCGTCTCCAAATCATACCGGTGCATCATTCAAGTATTCTCCAATCATTCCATGATCTCTTCGTTCTCTTGTATCAAATTCCCTCAACTATCTTCATTCGTTCTCTAATTCTTCCCGGTGTTTCTTTATTGTTTCTTCGTTCATTTTCAATTCTTACGGTGGTTCGTTCAAGAGTTCTCTTCCTTGGTTATCATATCAATTCATTCGTTCTTTCCAATCCTATCGGCGGTTCGTTGAAGACTTTCTCGAGTTTAAGCTATATCACTCTTAATCCCTTCTATGAGAATAAGTAGTATGCCAAATTCGTTGCTTGTCATCAATTTAAATTGGTGAAGTATACGCATAACTTAATTCTTATTATTGTTCCTTCGAAGTGATCTAGTTTCTTCTTTCCAAAGTTTTTCATCATGTCACTTTCCTCGGTTTGGGATGCTTCATCTTTTCTTTCCGAAGTTCCAAGTTTTTGCATTATCTTGTCGCGAAACTCCATCTAAATCATTGCAAGGCTTGACCTTGTGTTTTCAACTTCTCTTTCTTTTTATCATCCTTTTATTACCAGAGTTCTTCATGGAGGCTCTACATGGTGGTTCGTCAAGGATTCTTTTTCATTCTTCAATTGGTCTTCAAGATATATGTCAAAGTTAAGATCTGCCAAGCTATACTCTCAAATAAACATTGTTCTCAAAACATGTTTTGTTTTGAGGAGTTCAAGCATTCTTGATCTTGCATTCCGAAGTGCAATTCTTTCTACATTATCTTTTGAGATCGTGTTATATCATTCTTGACAGTTTCCTTCATGTTTCATGGTTGATAAGTTGTCAGGAATGAGATATTTAAACCCGTCATTTTCTTCCTTGGAGTTATCTTGGTAAAGATTTCACCTAAAGCCTTCCCTAAGGAATGTTGCTATTGTGGTGCTTATCAATGATCCAAGTTACCTCTCAATTATCTTGGTGGAAGAAGTTTTCCATCTCGTTGGTGTTATAAATTATATTATCTGATTCCATTAGTGGCTGGTCTTCACCTCATAATTTTGGGAAGTTTTCCATAAGCCCATTACAAGCTTACTCATTTCGTTGTGTGTTTTCCAACAACTCCGTTATAACCTTCTTGGAAGGGTGCTTTCCAAGCTCATCTGTGGCAGTAGTTGGCTTTTTCTTCTCCATTCTTTTATTTCAATGATCTATCCTCTATTATTTCTTCTGGAGGAATTATGATGTTGCTCTCTTCCCTCATCATCTCGAATTGTGAGGATCGTGCGCTTTTCATGCTTATCCATTTAACCGGAGTGTTGTATCATTACAGGAATCAGCTACTTTGCCATCTGCCACGGCAGACGGCAAAGGCATGGATGGCGGACGGCAAAAGGCCACGGCAAAGTAAGGTCCGACAAAGAGGTACTTTGCCGTCTGCTTCGGGCGGCTGACGGCAAAGGGGTCTTTGCCATCAGCAGCGGACGGTAAAGAATGCAGACGGCAATAAATGCGCTGTTACTCCGTTAGGTGGTTAACGGCAGGCCTTTGCCGTCCGCCGCTGATGGCAAATTTTGGTAGGTCTTTGCCGTTCGCCGAATGATGTGAGCTGGATGTCACTACACAGCAGGCCTTTGCCGTCTGCCGCTGTAGGCTCTTTGCCGTCTGCCGCGAACGGCAAAGCCTTTGCCGTCAGCCACTGTAGGCAAACTGACCAAATTGGTCAGCCTCCCAGGAAACACAGTTGCCTGCCATGTGGCCTCTTTGCCGTCCGCTGCTGATGGCAAAGAGCCCTTTGCTGTCGGTGGCAGACAGCAAAGAGCCTGCATATTGTCTCTTTTTTCTGTTCTTTTTTTGAATTCAATAATTTTCACAGCAAATATATATGACATATATAGATATATTTCACAGGGCTATTTAACAGCAATCATATCACATATCCAACACATAAGTTTCATCCATTCATACATAAGCAAGTTCCATCAAGTTCCATCCATACACATTGTTCCATCCATATACATATTACAATGCAAAGTTTCATCAACATAGCAAGTTCCATCATAGCAAGCTAGATACAATGCAAAGTTTCATCAAGGAAAAGCAAGCACTCCATCATAGCAAGCTAGCTTCCATGAAGTGAATGAAATCTGCAAAATGGCAAATAAGAAAGTTAGAAATAGGTGACTAGAATAAGAAGACTAGAACAAGAAGTATATGTCATTTATGAGCTAACTTAGGTGAAATGGATCATTTATGAGCTAACTTAGTTGAAATGGGTCGTTTATGAGCTAACTAAGGTGAAATGGATCATTTTTGAGCTAACTAAGTTGAAATGGATCGTTTTTGAGCTAACTTAGGTGAAATGGATCATTTAAGAGCTAATTTAGGTGAAATGGATCATTTTTAGCTAACTTAGGTGAAATGGATCGTTTAGGAGCTACTCTAGGTAAATTGGGTCATTTTAGAGCTAACTTGTATAAACTGGATCATTTATAAGCTAACCTAGGTAAGATGGGTCATTTTGGAGCTAACCTAGGTGAAATGGGTCATTTTAAAGCTAACGTAGGTAAAATGGATTATTTAGGAGCTAATCTAGGTAAAATGGGTCATTTTAGAGCTAACTTGGATAAATTCGATCACTTATAAGCTAACTAAGGTAAAATGGGTCATTTTAGAGCTAACTTAGGTAAAATGGATCGTTTATGAGCTAACTAATCTAATTATGCAATTTTTGACATAAGTAAGCTAAATACAAATCGTTTTAGAGCTAACCTAGGTAAAATGGATGGTTTATGAGGTCAGTAAGCTTATTAAGTCATTTTGGAGGAAAAGAAGCTAACTCTAGGTCATTATGGTAAGCATATTGGAGGAAATAAAGCTAAGTCTAGGTCTTTATGCATTTGTTAAGCAAAACACTAGAGAAACTTACCGTGATCAGGGAGGTGTAGGAGCGGGCTGGCTCATGCCGGTAGCTAAAGAAGGATCATGCGATGCGTGTTTGGAGTTAAGCTGCACCAAAGATCATTTCCAATGTCTCGTTAGCATTATGACACTCAAATATTAAGACTAGCAAGTAATGTCCATTCAAATTAAACTCACCGTGCTCCCAGGAGCAATCACTGGCATCGGCGGAGCGGTCTGACCAGACTTCTCGCACACAGACTGCACACTTGTTTTTCACAACAGAGTCATACTAGTTAGTAATGAGACTCAAATGTTAAGACTAGCAAGTAATCTGCAGAAGAAACTTACCACAAGGAGCTCGTACATGGCCCTTGCCTGCATGTCATTCCGTGACCTCTCCTCCTCCAACATCTTTGTCGTCTTCTCCTCCAACTCCCGCTGCCTCTCCGCCGCCTCCGCCAGAAGTTTCTCCATTCTATCTCTCTCACTCTGTATAGCCACGCAACATCACCGGCATTACCCGCTCAATCCATATGTGCCAATCATGACTCTTGAGACCAAATATCTTCAATTTATCAAGATTCGCTCCCCTCTTTAGATTCGCTGCATACCCATCGGGGAACATCAACTGCTGTTGCACCCACAAGATAATTTCCCTCATAGCTGGCCTTCCAAGATTGAACCATGCCTTTAGCTTCGTCCAGTTCTGCATTCCTTTCGATTCTTTCATGTTTTGTAACGGCCTATCACATAGCGCCTCCAGATCGACTCTAGCCTTAGTATTATCCTTTGACTTCCCATCTATGCCGAACAATGTACCAAAAAGTGCCTCAGCGATATTCTTCTCAGTGTGCATCACGTCGATGTTGTCTGGGCAAAGGAGGTCTTTGAAGTAAGGCAGATCCCATAAGCATGTTTTGTGAGTCCAGGCGTGCTGAGAATTATACCCCTTGAAGTACCCTGGATGCCGTGGAACTGGCTCGAGAGCGTTTAACTGATCCAGGGTCTGTTGGCCTGTCAATGCAGGTGGTGCAGATTTTTTGACAACTCTACCTCTGATGAAGTTCTTCTTCTCTTTCCTGAACTTATGGCGAGGATCCAGGAACTGTCTATGCATGTCGAAGCAAGAAAACTTGCGACCGGCCTGAAGCCAACGAAACTCAAGAGCTCCCTTGCATGTGGGGCACGGGAACCTTCCATGCACACACCAGCCAACGAATAGCACATACGCCGGCAAGTCATGCGTCGAGTACATGTACCAGACACGCATTATGAAGTTCCGTTTTCTATAGGAGTCGTATGTCTTGAACCCATTATCCCAGGTTTCTTGCAATTCGTCCTTAAGCGGCTGCATCTACACATTCATATTTTTCCTCGGATAGTTGGGCCCTAGAATTATGAATGTCAGGAAAATGTTCTTTCTTTGCATAATTTGTCCAGGGGGGAGATTGACTGGAAAGACAAATACGGGCCAACAACTATATTGGGCTACCGTCATACCAAACACACTGAACCCATCCGTGCTGATGCCGACTCAAGGATGCCTCGGATCTACCGCTTTGTCAGCATGTAATTCATCAATCTTTTTCCACGCAACACCATCCGATGTGTGTACCATCATCAGATTCCCATCTGCATCTAGTTCGGTTCTTTTTCCTGTTTTGTGCCATGTCATCTGTCTGGCCATCTCTTCGACCATGAAAAGACGTTGAAGTCTTGGTACGATTGGCATATACCGAAGAACACTAACGGGGATTTTGGTCTGTGTCTTCTCACCCATACCGTTGTCTACCACAATATACCTGGAAGACTTGCAAATGGGACAATAGTTCAAGTCCGCATAGTCAAGCCTAAATAAGGCACATCCTTTCTCATAGGCATTTATCTTCTCATAGGGCATCTTCAGTGCACGGAGGATTTTGTCCGACTGGTACAGGTTTGCAGGCATTACATGGCCTTTGGGTAGAAAGCGTCCAAATACTGTCATAATTGCGTCATAGCATTCTCTGCCCAAGTTGAACTGAGCCTTCACAGCCATTACTTGTGAGATGGCATCCAACTGACAAAGCTCAATGTGCTCGTGGAGCGGACGTTTTGAAGACTCCAACATTTCATTGAAGGCCTTTGCAGATTCCTCCATCTCCTCATCCGAATCCCGAGCATCATCATAGTCTGGCACCATTTTTCCATCCCGGTACCATGCTCGTCGGTGCAATGACGATCCACCTCAGCTCGGTCACGTTGGGCAGACTCACCATGAAATGTCCACACCGTATAATCGAGCGTAAAACCACTCTTCTGCATGTGTTTTGCCCATTTCAGCCTCTGTCCTCTTTTCCCAATTGCCGCATCGGAAACAGGGGCACCAGGTTTTCTTCTGGCCATTTGCAAATGCGGCTTGCACAAACCCCTTGGTTTTTGTGAACCATTCAGCGCTCCATTTGTTCTGACCAGTGTGACCGGTATACATCCACGCACGATCACTCATCTTGACTTTCAGAGCTACTAGACACACAACAATTATATATGTAATTCACCATGTATATATTCATCAGTTTGTCTACTTTGTCAATTTTATTACGTCCATGCAACCTACACTCTAATAGGTAATGATAGGTCCTAATCCCACCCGAGTATGTGTAGATTGGGTTCATTTTCCCATGCTATGCTCCGGATCCGACGCAAAATTTCGGCAGCACCTCCCCGCTGTTCTCCTGATACACGTCTCTGCAATAAACAAAGAGGATGTGTACCCGGAGAACAACAGGGGAGGCACTGACGAAATTTATGCGTCGGATCCGGAGCAAAGCATATGGGAAACAAACCCAATCTGCACATACTCGGGCTGTCCATGGATGGCATTGGACAATTTGAAAGAATCAAGGTTATAAATATGCAAATGCATGCATATTTATAACTATGACGCTTTCGAACGGGAGACACATATTGGTTACGCATACTGATGATTCAAGACACATATATAGCTAGCTATCAAGTTTCATCGGAATAGAGCAAATAATTAATGGGGGAGGAGGACATGTCATTTGTGCTCACCCACGAACGAAGGGGCAGAGCTCGTCAAACGCACGACGAGGTCGTCGAACACCAAACCTCGCAGCGATGAAACAACTTCACATTTAAAACTACCCGATCAACACAATTATATATGATGTTTTTCATAACAAAATCGAAAAATATATGACCTAACTAATAATTCACAAATATATGACCCCGTCGACGTCTGGAAGGCCAAAGAACACCTTTTCGGGAGGTGTCGGGGTCGGGGTGTCGTGTCGGTGTCGGGGTGCCATGTCGGGGTCGGGGTGCTGTTTCAGGGTCGGGGGTGGTGGTGTACGGGGTGTGAGCCATTGCTGTTGGGATGGGGGGTCAGCAGGGTACAGGCAGGGTCGGGTGGTAGGCTAGTCGTGTCCGGAGATGTGTGATCAGTTCTCGGTGTGGTTGAGGTGTGGGTGAGGTGTCCGGGGTACGGGAGTTGACAGTGCGGCAAGACCCCGGGTTTCGAGTGTGCAAGTTCGGGTCGGAGGTGGGTCTGTCAGGGTCGGGTTAGCGTGGGTCGGGTCGGCTCGGGGTGATCAGCGGGAGCTCGGGTCGGGTCAGGGGTGTTTAGGTTCGGGGATGGCTCGGGGTGGCGTGTCAAGGTTCGGGGTGTCGGGGTCGGGGTGTCGGGGGTCGGGGTCGGGGTGTCGGGGGTCGGGGTCAGAGTGTCGGGCCGGGGTGTTGGGGTGGCGTGTCGGTGTCGGGGTGTTGGGGGTCGGGGTCGGGGTGTCGGGGGTCGGGGTGGCGTGTCGGGGTCTTCTTCTTCTTCATTCTTCTTTCTTCTTCTTCTTTTCTTTCTTCTTCTCCCTCCCCCTCTTCCTCCTCCTCCTCCTCCTCTTCTTTCTTCTTCTTCTTCTTCTTCTTCTTCTTCTTCTTCTTCTTCTTCTTCTTCTTCTTCTTCTTCTTCTTCTTCTTCTTCTTCTTCTTCTTCTTCTTCTTTCTTCTTCTCCTTTTTCCTCTTCTATATTGTTCTGTTTTTCAACTTTCTTCTTGTTCTTCTTCCTTTTTTCCTTTTTCCTCTTCTTCTACTTCTTCTTCTTTTTTTCAACTTTCTTCTTCTAATTATCTAAACCCAAATCTAGCACTAGCATAAACCAACCACTAACCTAAACCTATCAATAACCTAATTAAACCTAAACAACAAAGGAAAACAGTAGAAAAAACAAAAAAATGCTCACCTTGGCTCCTCTCGATGGAGGATGGAGGATGGTTACAGGGTGGTGGTGGACGACCGTGGTTAGGGCAGCGGCAGTGGGCCTCGCTCCGTGGGCGCGAGGCGGACGCAGGGGGCCCGCGGCGAGCCTGGCTCCGGGGGCGGCGCAGGCACAGGGGCGGCGGCGAGCCTGGCTCCGGGGTGGGGGGCGCGAGGCGGACGGAGGGGGACCGCTGCGAGCCTGGCTCCGGCGCGGGTGGTGGGGGCGACGGGGCGAGGGGCGGTGGGGCCAGGGGGTGGTGGTAGGTGGCGGCGGGTGGTTGGGACGATGGGGCGACGGGGCGAGGGGAGGTGGGGCAAGGGGGTGGCGGTGGGTGGCGGGGGCGGCGGCGGGTGGCGGTGGTCGTCGGGGAGGAGGGGGACAGATCGAAACAGAGAGAGATGGGAGGGGTGGGGCTCGGCCGTTAGTAACCTAAACGTTTGCCGTCCGCCCCCTTTGCCGTCCGCTTTATTACTCTTTGCCGTCTGCTAGCGGACGGCAAAGACGGGCCCCGTTAGGTTTTCCCTAATCAGCCTGTTAGTGTGGGCCGCCTCCCTCTTTGCCGTCTGCCAGCTGACGGCAAAGAATCTTGGATTCGTTCTGATATTCTTGTGAAGCGAACATTGTTCTTCGTGCCTCCTGACATTTAGGGGTTGTGGCAGTGTCCCGGGGAGTTGAGCTCCGAGGTGTTGTGGTCACAATTTTACCGTTTCCAGTTTTGGAATACCTGAGTTCGCCGACATAAAAAATCTCTTTTATATAGTTGTTGGTGAGATAACCTTGACGCCACCCAGTACTAGGGCGGTAATTCGGGAGTATTGCCATAACTTGTATAACAGATGCTTTTCGAAGGTTGAGGTACATGATTTCTGAAGGTTTCTTGGTTATGTGTTGAAGGATGGATACAACTGGACGTAGGGATTGTTAATTTGGGTGAGATATTATGCTTTCCCTCTATACCCAATACTAGATTGCATAACCAGAAAGTTTCGGGAGTTTATAGGCGGGAATTCAAGTAGCTCCTAGAATATCTTCCCGACAGATGCATGATATGGGATTGGGTAAATCTCTATCATATGTATTTGTTTCGTCTTATTATGCAAGCCAATACTTGTTTTGTTTTGTTGTGGTATTCAAGTTGCTTCAATGTCAAGTGTTGATTCCATACCTTTCCTAAACGGCATTCTCATATTTTTATGTGGATGCTAATCCTTCGTGATAATACAGATTGTCATGTCAATTCTTTCCAACCGGTGTGATTCTCTTCAAGATGATCCTATCTTTTTTCCCATTTGCAAGATCCAATCTCAGTTTTCTTAACGTTATCCGTTTCATCCATCCTCAAGTTGCCTTTGTATTTCCTGCCCTCCCACCCTTTTCTTCAAGGACTCGGAGTTCTTAATCGATTATTGTTTTTATTGATGGGAAGTCTCTCCATTCTTTTCAGTCAATATTCCTACCTGGTGATTCTCATGAAAATACTAAGGAAGTTTCATGTTCATTATTCTTCGTTTTATTTCTTCTCTGTGGATTCAAATCAAGCTTCTGTGTTGAGCATATTCCTTTCATTTGTCCAATGTTTTTTAATGCCGGTGCACCTCTTAATCATCCGCTTCTCTCCATTCATTTGTTCTGGAGTGCTGAAGATATCTTAGAAGGCTCGTCTTTTCATTCAATATCCCTTCAAGCTATCTTGAGGGTGTTATATCTTTTGAGTCATTTAATTCAACAGGTGCAATATCTCTTTTCAAGCAATCTTTTCAATGATGTATCTTTTGAGTGGGCCCTAACCCACAGGTCTTTTCCCAGGGTCTTACCCGACTCTTCTATTTTCCTGGAGCTACTCTAAAATTCTTCTCCAAGTTTGACGTAAGAATGAATTATCATCAGTCAAATTCATTTCATCATTGGATCAACCTCTTCGCTTTTGATTTTCCCGAAGTGTCTAAACAGTTCTTGGTGGTGTTTCTCGTCATCATTCCCGGATTTTGAACACCATATAGGAGTTCATCTTAAATCCTTACCCGTTCTTCCAAAGATTCATGGTGCTAGCTATATGCCATCCTCTCATAATTGTTTTCAATTGTGAGAATTCTTTTCACCCATCTAGAGCAATTCAGGAGCCTTTTTAGTTTGATTCTCCGGAGGCCATCATCTCAGAATTTTTCATTCCAGCTTTCAGCTCTTGTCTCCAAATCATACTGGTGCATCATTCAAGTATTCTCCAATCAGCTCGTGATCTCTTCGTTCTCTTGTATCAAATTCCCTCAACTATCTTCATTCGTTCTCTAATTCTTCCAGGTGTTTCTTTATCGTTTCTTCGTTCATTTTCAATTCTTACGGTGGTTCGTTCAAGAGTTCTCTTCCTTGGTTATCATATCAATTCATTCGTTCTTTCCAATCCTATCAGCGGTTCGTTGAAGACTTTCTCAAGTTTAAGCTATATCTCTCTTAATCCCTTCTACGACAATAAGTAGTATGCCAAATTCGTTGCTTGTCATCAATTTAAATTGGTGAAGTATATGCATAACTTAATTCATATTATTGTTCCTTCCAAGTGATCTAGTTTATTCTTTCCAGAGTTTTTCATCATGTCACTTTCCTCGGTTTGGGATGCTTCATCTTTTCTTTACGAAGTTCCAAGTTTTTGCATTATCTCGTCGCGAAACTCCATCTAAATCATTGCAATTCTTGACCTTGTGTTTTCAACTTCTCTTTCTTTTTATCATCCTTTTATTACCAGAGTTCTTCATGGAGGATCTACATGGTGGTTCGTCAAGGATTCTTTTCATTCTTCAATTGGTATTCAAGATATCTGTCAAAGTTAAGATCTGCCAAGCTATACTCTCAAATAAACATTGTTCTCAAAACATGTTTTGTTTTGAGGAGTTCAAGCATTCTTCATCTTGCATTCCAAAGTGCAATTCTTTCTACATTATCTTTTGAGATCATGTTATATCATTCTTGACAGTTTCCTTCATGTTTCATGGTGGATAAGTTGTCAGGCATGAGATATTTAAACCCGTCATTTTATTCCTTGGAGTTATCTTGGTAAAGATTTCACCTAAAGCCTTCCCTAAGGAATGTTGCTATTGTGGTCCTTATCAATGATCCAAGTTACCTCTCTATTATCTTGGTGGAAGAAGTTTTCCATCTCGTTGGTGTTATAAATTATATTATCTGATTCCATTAGTGGCTGGTCTTCACCTCATAATTTTGGGAATTTTTCCATAAGCCCATTACAAGCTTACTCGTTTCGTTGTTGGTTTTCCAACAACTCCGTTATAACCTTCTTGGAAGGGTGCTTTCCAAGCTCATTTGTGGCAGTAGTTACCTTTTTCTTCTCCATTCTTTTATTTCAATGATCTATCATCTACTATTTCTTCTGGAGGAATTGTGATGTTGCTCTCTTCCCTCATCATCTCGAATTGTGAGGATCGTGTGCTTTTCATGCTTATCCATTTAACCGGAGTGTTGTATCCTCTACTCAAGTTCTTTTCATCTTATCAAGTCTTGCATCTCTTTTCAATAGGAGTGTTGTCCGAATTTGTTCTTCCTTGTTCCTTGTTTATCTCGTTTCTACCAGAGTGGTTTCAATTCCTTCTTGTCTTTTGTGCACGCCATTCATAGCTTTCCAACCTCCAACATTCACATGGTGTTCCTTGTTCCACTTTTCCAACAGAGTGTTTTCAACTTGTGTAACCTCTCAAGGTTTGTGGTTTCACTCATTTGTCAAAGAAGCAACTTTGTTTTACCTCTTCCTCTTCCGTTTCTGTCCTGTTCCATCCTAGATCTCGGGATGAGATCCTCTTGTAGTGGTGGAGTGTTGTAATACCCCGGATGTAACTTTCCATATTTGTTACTCCGACCCTTGCCATTTTCGGCTCTGTGATATATTATTCCCTTCGTGGTTGGGTTTTGTCTTTCGTTTTACATTTTGTTCATGTCATGCTTTTCATCTCATGTCATCATGTGCATCTCATTTGAATTCGTGTTCATCTCATGCATCCAAACTTTTTCCCCGTTGTCCATTTCGCGATCCGACGCTCCCACATTCACCTGGTGTACCCCTCTTTTCTCTTTTCGTGAGCGGGAGAAAAACATTCTCGAAATGAGCTGAGATTTTTCAAGTGGCCTTGGTACATCACCGGTAGACCGCCTGTCAAATTTTGTTCCATTTGGAAGTCGTTTGATGCCCCAATGGTTAACTAGGTAATCGCAAAAGCCTCTTTTGCGTTGCAGCCCAACACCCCTCCAAAACAGCCCAATAACCCATCTAAGACCCATCCATGCTCTCCGTCGTTGGATCCCGATCGTGTGGGTGAAAATGACACCTCATTTGGACTCTCCTAGCTCCCCTACCTATATAAATGCACCTCCCCCCTCCGAAATTTCGGGTCCAAACCATAGCTTCTCCTTCCCTTCCGCCGCCGGAGAAATTCCCCGCCGGCGGACATGTTCGCCGTCGCCTCTTGTCCAACCATAGCGTGCCACGTCACCCCGCCACCGTCACACAAGTGCTAGCCCGTCGGGCCCATCCGGAGCCCGCACGTGCCCGGGTCTCCGCCGCCACGGCCCGCGAATACCCGCACTGCCCGCGCCTCGCTGCCTCATCGGATCTTTGTGGCAGCGTCGCCGGAGGACGCCGGCCACCGCCGCCTCGCCACCGGAACCCGACCCGCGCCGCACCTCTGTCCCTGCCCGCTCCACCGCCCGTGCACTGCGCCATTGCACCGCCCTACACCCGCTGATCCACCGCCCATGCCCTAGCGCCACCGCCACCGGAGCTTCCAGCTCGCCGCCCATCGCCAGGCCTTCCCCGCCGCCGACCGTAGCCGGAGAAGGCCGGATCCGGGTGCACCGCTCCAGATCCGGGGACCCCCGCCCTGGATCCGCCCCTTCCTCGGCCTCCAGTGCCCCGCGCCGCCGTCCCCATCGCCACGTTCTTTGCCGCCGTCGTGCTGCTCGATCGGGGAGGATCCACGTTCCGTCCTCGCCGTTGACCGCGGCCCCGCGCTGGTCCAGGCCTAGAGCCGCCGGCCTGCTCTGCCTCCCCTTCTAACCGGGCCGAAGCCTAGGGTGAGACTCTGCATAAATCCCGCCCGAGCATCCTCTAACTATTCTATGATCACCTGTTTTTTTGCCAAGTCCTCAAATCTATGACATTTTCATGCCTCCTTCAATGTGCCATAACTCCATGACCGTGACCCCGATTCATGCATATGATATGTCAAAATGTTCATCTCGTTAAGATCCTCATGTTAGTGGCATTTTCATGCATGTTTCCGTCCATATAGATGCCATTTTCCTTGTTGCATGAGTGCTATAAAATTTTAACTGCTGGTTCTTACCAGAACTTGATGATTTCTCTTTTTTTGCATTTTGTGTGTGCATCTTATGAGCATGATGTCTACATGTGTTTTGAGATCCTTCATGCCATCTTTCCAGTGGATCAACTCTTGTATTTTTTATGATCTATGTGGTGACTAGCACAAGCATGCAAAATAGGCTCCGTGATGTTGCTGTTTTCAGAGAAAGTGATTTTTGCTAAGTCCTTTTCCTGTTACATTTTGATGTCTACATGTGTTTTGAGATCCTTCATGCCATCTTTACATTGGAGCAACTCTTGTATTTTTATGAGCTATGTGAGATTAGCAAAAGCATGCAAAAATAGGCTCCGTGATGTTGCTGTTTTCAGACATACAGTGATTTTTGCTAAGTCATTTTCCTGTTACATTTTTATGTCTTGTAAACTTGTTGCTACCATATCATCCATGGTTATTTTGAGATACTTGAGTAAGTATGTTTTGAACATGTGGTTATGCTCTATACATTCATACCTCTGGATGCAATTATGGAGTGCCCTAGATTGTCATTACCATGCTCTACTTTTGCTAAATAATGTTCCTGGCAGTTTATTAGCATGTTAATCAATATTGCCATGTGTTTTCCCAGTGATACATGCATACTATGAACTTTATCTTGCCATGTTTAGCTTCATGAACATGTCTTCTTACTGTTGGTATGCTTGTTGTCATGCAATGCTTTGTGGTGAGTGGCATGAGCTTGCAAAATTGCTATCATGAATCTGTTTCTTCCATGTTCTGAAATTCCACTGTCTGAATCGTTTTATAAAACTTGCCATGTTTGCATGGGTGCCACATCATTTGACATGCCTTTGTGGCTCATGTTCAATAAGGGAGTTTTGTTAAGTGCATTTAGTTGAAGCACCCAATCCCTTTGTTTGCTATGCTATGTTCCTGTATGATGTTGTTTGCTTTCTCTAAACTTTGCTTCCTGATGTTGTTTATGCCATGTTACTATTCTCACCAAGTCTGTGAAGCTGATATCTTTTGCACTTTTTCCATGCTTGTTTGAACCTGTTCTATTGTGATTTAGGCGTAGCTCAGTGTTCATGTTTTGTCAAGCATCTCTTGTAAATCACTAGGATATGCTTTTTTTGCCATGTTGGAGTGCAGTAGCTTAGTTTCTTGTTGCATTCTAACTGCTATCATGCTGTTAATCGCAGATTTGCATCATCCTTGTATTGCTTGTCATTTGCAAAGCGTGCATCCGTTTCCGGTGATCCTTAATCGATTTCGACCGAAATCACCTCATCTTTCCAGCGGAATACTTGGTTTGCCAAGTTGATGCCTGGATCATCCTTTCCCTTCCAAAGCACTCATATGCATTGCAGATCGTATCTTGCATATCATGCCATGTATTGCATCATGTTGCTTGTGCATTGCACCGTGATTGACTATTGTTCCATTTCTTGTGTTCTTGCTTTGAGTAGAGCCGGGAGACGAGTAATTGAACAAGGAACCTGTTGAGTACGCTAACGAGGATCAAGCTTTCGACAACTCTGAGAACATTGCAGGCAAGATGGCCATACCCACGATTTCGCTTCTATCTTTGCTTGCTAGTTGTTCGTTCTATCGCTATGTCGTGCTACCTACCACTTGTTATATCATGACTCCCATATTGCCATGTCAAGCCTCTAATCCACCTTCCTAGAAAACCGTTGTTTGGCTATGTTACCGCTTTTGCTCAGCCCCTCTTATAGCGTTGTTTGTTGGAGGTGAAGTTGAAGCTTATTACATGTTGGAACATGGATATGTTGGGATATCACAATATCTCTTATTTAATTAATGCATATATATACTTGGTAAAGGGTGGAAGGCTCGGCCTTTTGCCTGGTGTTTTGTTCCACTCTTGCCACCTTAGTTTCCGTCATACCGGTGTTATGTTCCTTGTTTTTGCATTCCTTACGTGGTTGGGGTTATGGGACCCCCTTGACAGTTCGCCTTGAATAAAACTGATCCAGCAAGGCCCATCCTTGGTTTTACCATCTGCCTACCTACCACCTATACCTTTCCCTTGGGTTTTGCAGACTCAAGGGTCACCTTTATTTTAAACCCCCCGGGGCCAGTGCTCCTCGGAGTGTTGGTCCGAAATGGGAAGCCTCCGGGGCCACCTCGGGGAAACTTGAGGGCTGGTTTTACTCATAGTTTGTCCCATCTGGTGTGCCCTGAGAACGAGATACGTGCGACTCCTATCGGGATTGGTCGGCAAATCGGGCGGCTTTGCTGGTCTTTTTTTACCATTGTCGAAATGTCTTGTAACCGGGATTCCGAGACTGATCGGCTAAGTTAACCGGGATTTCGAAATATCCTTCGTTGACCGTGAGAGCTTGTGATGGGCTAAGTTGGGACACCCCTGCAGGGTATAAACTTTTGAGAGCCGTGCCCCCGTTTATGTGGCAGATGGGAATTTATTAATATCCGGTTGTAGAGAACTTGACACTAGACATAATGAAAATGAAGCAACCGCGTGTGTAGCCGTGATGGTATCTTTTCGGCGGAGTCGAGGAAGGGAACATGGTCTTGTGTTATGCTTGAATGTAAGTAGTTCCAGGATCACTTCTTGATCATTTCTAGCTTCACGATCATTGCGTAGCTTCTCATCTTACTCCTACTTGCGTATGTTAGCCACCATATTTCCGTAGCGCTTGCTGCAGCTCCACCTCATCACCTTATCCTACCCATAAGCTTAAATAGTCTTGATCTCACGAGTGTGAGATTGCTGAGTCCTCATGACTCACGGATACTTCCAAACAATTGCAGGTGCCAATGATACCAGTGTAGGTGATGCTACCGAACACAAGTGGGAGTTCGACAAGGACCTTGGTTGTTACTATGTTTCATTTCCTGATGATCAGTAGTGGAGCCCAGTTGGGACGGTCGGGGATCTAGCATTTGGGGTTGTCTTCCCTTATTTTGGTTATATTGTCGGACCTTGATTGTATTCTGGATGATGTATGTTAAACTTGTTATTTGTGTGAAGTGGCGATTGTAAGCCAACTCTTTATCCCTTCTTATTCAGTACATGGGATTGTGTGAAGATTTCCCCTCTTGTGACAAAACCACCATGTGGTTACGCCTCTAAGTCGTGCCTCGACACGTGGGAGATATAGCCGCATCATGGGCGTTATAGCTCGGGAGCCAGACTATTGAGGCCACCCTCCAGGGAGATCTTGGTGTCGTCCTCCTTGCGAGGCTTGGCCCCTCGCGAGGGTCTTGAGTGGTTGCTGCTGAAACTGAGCCGTACTGGGC
This sequence comes from Triticum urartu, assembly GCF_003073215.2. Taxonomy (NCBI): domain Eukaryota; kingdom Viridiplantae; phylum Streptophyta; class Magnoliopsida; order Poales; family Poaceae; genus Triticum; species Triticum urartu. The sequence continues at coordinate 306,227,437 of NC_053024.1, forward strand.
CGCCGATGGAACCACACTGTGGGTCGCAGGCAGGCATGTCTGGGTACCCCCATTCCCAGGACGCCGAAAGTAGCCCCCGGCCCCGAGGCGTGCTTGAACATGGCTTTGAGGCGAAGCCAAAGGGCAAGTGCGGAGTGCCGCGGGCCCCAACCGCCTGCGGCCTTGGTTGACGCGTGGCGATTGATGGGACGTGAGCGCATCCGCTTCCCCACACTACCTCGACAACCGTTCGACTTGACGAGACTCTGCTGCATGCAAAGGAAAACCATCATTACGTGCGATCGTGGAGGCCGACGGTTGGCCTCCTCTTGGCTATAAATGAGGGACGGGGTGGAGCCCCCTTGCTCATCTCTGTCTTCTTGTAGCCCGCTTCTTCCTCGTCTTCCTGGTCCATCCGTGTTGCTGACTTGCTGTAGCGCGCTTACGGCACCGATTAAGAGGTTTTCCGCGGCGAAGAAGGGAAAGACCCTCCTTAGGGAGCCTGAACTGCTCCCACCGAAGAAGAGGTCCCGATGCCCTAGAACGTCGGGCAGAGGCAGGTAGTGACGCGGCCCTGGTACAAGCGGCCACCACCTAGCTTCCCACTCCCTCCAGGCCCAAGCCTTGGGAGAAGGTGGTAGTGCTCCACGCTGTGCGAGCTGTGGCCACGGGGATTAGGCTGGGCTGTGCGGCCGTCCGGCCAGCGAACCCATGCTGAGGGCTCCTCCTGTGAGTTCGTGATGTGGGCAGCGATGCCGCCGCGCTTGTGGATCCGGTTCCCGCGGCTCTTCGCCGAAGAGATGCTGCCGAGGGTGCCGCTTGAGCTGTGGCTGCAGCACGCCGGGTGCTACAGTCTGGCGATGGGGGCAGAGGTTGAGGTTGTCTCCCCTAGCAAGATCTTCATGACTCGAGGATGGGGCGAGGTTGCCCGCGCTTGCCCCGCAGATGGGCACCTTGCCATCCATTTCGAGTACGATGGCACCTCCACACTGTTTGTCAAGGTCTTTGACGAGGAAGGCTGCCGCTTGGTGCGCTTCCCTGGAGGAGACCTCCAGCATGGTGAGGCGACGGGCGGAGGGCCTGCCCTTGGCCCCGCCGACAGCTCCTCTAGCAGCGGCGATGACTCCTGGGAGTCCAGCGACTCTCCCGAGCCCAACAAGTATCCGAAGTCAAGCGACGACAGCTACGTGCCCCCAAGGTCTCGCCGTGCCCAGAATGCGGCAGTGAACTCCGCCTGGCGTCGACAGTGATCTGGATGGGGTTGGCACCGGCCTCAAGTGGCCTAGTGTTGATGATGGCATCAGCGGCGGTACCCGTAGTCGAGGCTTCTTGAAGATGTTCTCCTTTTCTTAACTGCGAGGGAAACGAACCCCGTGGGGATATGTAAAAGACATGTAATGCATTTGCTCCAATGTTTACTGTTCTTAACATGAGATTGCCGCTGCGTGTCTCGCTCTGGCATCACTCCCCCTTTTCATTTTTGTGGTAGCTTTAGCGCTCTACGTAGTCAGGTCCCAATCCCCAGGAAGGCTTCGTCCGTCGTTGGTATGCCAGGTCGCGATGCCATTGTCAAGGCCAGGAGGTCAACAGCCCGAGGTCTGGTAAGAGCTCCCGAGGCGCGATGCTCAAGAGGTCCCCTTTGGCGTGCAAGCAACTCCCTGGAGGCCGAAAAGGGAAACAACACTGCCAGAGCGAGTTTATCAGAGCGGAGGACTTCGGGCGGAGAGATTCACCTAATTATGCATGGGTGACTTATATTATTGAGCCTGAGGTGATTCCTTGTGCAACGCCTGATTCGTGCTCCAGCGGTGATGCTACTAGGTAAGGCTCACGCCGGTCTCCACTTTGCTCGCTCATCTGAATGCTCTGCGTCCTGAGGTCCCGACCTAGGCCGCCGCTGGTATGCCAGGTCACGATGCCATGGTCAAGGCCAGGGGGTGAGGGCTGGAGAGTCAGTAAGAGCTCCCAAGATACGATGCTTAGGAACCACCCTGAGGGAGTCCTGGATTAGGGGGTCTGCGGACAGTCGGACTATATCCTTTGGCCGGACTGTTGGACTATGAAGATACAAGATTGAAGACTTTGTCCCGTGTCCGGATGGGACTCTATTTGGCGTGGAAGACAAGCTAGGCAATACAGATATGTATATTTCCTCCTTTGTAACCGACCTTGTGTAACCCTAGCCCCTCCGGTGTCTATATAAACCGGAGGGTTTTAGTCCGTAGGACAACACACAATCATACAATAGGCTAGCTTCTAGGGTTTAGCCTCTCCGATCTCGTGGTAGATCAACTCTTGTAATACCCATATTATCAAGTATAATCAAGCAGGACGTAAGGTATTACCTCCATCAAGAGGGCCCGAACCTGGGTAAAACTGCGTGTCCCCTGCCTCTTGTTACCATCCGCCTTAGATGCATAGTTCGGGACCCCCTACCCGAGATCTGCCGGTTTTGACACCGACATTGGTGCTTTCATTGAGAGTTCCGCTGTGTCGTCGCCGTTAGGCTTGATGGCTCCTTCGGTCATCGATAGTGATGCAGTCCAGGGTGAGACTTTTCTCCCGGACAGATCTTTGTATTCGGCGGCTTCGTACTACGGGCCAACTCGCTTGGTCATCTGGAGCAGATCGAGAGTTACGCCCTTGGCCATCAGGTCAGGTTTGGAAGTTTAAACTACACGGCCGATATCTGCGGAGACTTGATCTTCGACGGATTCGAGCCCCTGCTTAGTGTGCCACGCGGTCACGATGAGCATGGTTTAGCTCTGCCATCGGACAGTGTCCAGGAGATTACACCGGCAACCGCTCCGACCCTCAATTCGGAGCCAGTTGCGCCATCCATGGATGGGTGGATAGACCCCGCCACGGAGGCCGCACTCTCATCGGCGATCGAGCCAAGTATCGACCTTACCCTTCACGGTAGCTGTGACGCCGAACTACCAGATTCCTCCCTAGCCACGGACTCCGAACCGCCTGCGCCCGTGCCTATCGAATCCGATTGGGCACCGATCATGGAGTTTACCTCCGCGGATATTTTTCAGCACTCGCCCTTCGGCGACATTCTGAACTCATCAAGGTCTCTCTCCTTGTCAGGAGAGTCCTGGCCGAACTATGTCCGGCAGGATTGGGATGCGGATGATGAAGAAATTTGTCGCCCACCCACCACCCACTTAGTAGCCACTTTCGACGACTTAACCGACATGCTCGACTTCGACTCTGAAGACATCGACGGTATGGACGACGATGCGGGCGACAAAGAGGAACCACTGCCCGCAGGGCACTGGACAGCCACCTCATCATATGATATATATATATATATATATGGTGGACACACCCAAACAAGGCAATGGCGATGGGACAGCGGAGGATGACCCCTCCAGGAAGCAACCCAAGCGCCGACGTCAGTGGTGCCGCTCTAAGTCTCGCCAAAGAAAAAGCGGTGACACCGGCACAACAGATAATAACACTCCGGACAGTGCCGAAGACGACAACAATCCCCTCCAGCAAAATTTAGGGTAGGAGGATGGAGAAACCAGCCCTCCCGAGAGAGCGGCAGATGGAGAAGCGGAGGATGATAATTACATGCCTCCCTCCGAAGACGAGGCAAGCCTCGACGATGACGAATTCATCATGCCTGAGGATTCCGTCGAACAAGAGCGCTTCAAGCGTCGGCTTATCGCCACGGCAAATAGCCTTAAGAAAAAGCAACAACAACTTCAAGCTGATCAAGATTTGCTAGCTGACAGATGGACTGAAGTCCTTGCGGCCGAGGAATACAAACTCGAACGCCCCTCCAAGAGTTACCCAAAGCGCAGGTTGCTACCCCGACAGGAGGAGGAAGCACCAAAACGTACATCTCCACTAAAAATGTCAAGACATGGGGAAATACGCCAGACCTGCAAGACATATTGGAGGATAAAGCAAAACAGGCAAGATCGATCTACGGATCACGAGGGCGCGCCACTATGCGAGACGATAACTGTCATGCCGGATACAGTAAAAGTAAGTCCGATCGGGCCGAACACAGCGGACAAGAGTCACTTGAGCTGCGTCGTGATATAGCCCAGTACAGAGGCGCCACACCCCCTATGCTTCACAGGCGAAGTAATGGATCATCAAATCTCAGAGGGTTCCAAACCTGTAAATATAGAATCATACGACGGCACAATAGATCCTGCGGTATGGATCGAGGATTTCCTCCTGCACATCCACATGGCCCGCGGTGATGATCTACACACCATCAAATACCTCCCACTCAAGCTCAAAGGACCAGCTCGGCATTGGCTCAACAGCCTGCCAGCAGAATCCATTGGCTGTTGGGAAGATCTATAAGCCGCATTCCTTGACAACTTCCAGGGCACTTATGTGCGACCACCAGATGCCGATGACTTGAGCCACATAATTCAGCAGCTAGAAGAATCGGCCAGGCAATTCTGGACACAGTTCCTAACAAAGGAAAATCAAATCGTCGACTGTCTGGATGCAGAGGCCCTAGCAGCTTTTAAGCACAACATCCGCGACGAGTGGCTCGCCCGGCACCTTGGCCAGGAAAAGCCGAAATCTAAGGCAGCCCTCACGACACCCATGACCCACTTTTGCGCGGGAGAAGACAGCTGGCTGGCTCGCAGCAATAACATATCAAAGAACCATGGTACTTCGGATACCAAGGATGGCAATGTCAGGTCACGTCGCAACAAACATAAGCGCCACATTAACAGCAACAATACCGAGGATACGACAGTCAATGCCGGATTCAGAGGCTCTAAACCCGGTCAGCAGAAAAACCCATTCAAAAGAAGCACTCTGGGCCCGTCCAGTTTGGACCATATACTCGATCACTCATGTCAAATACAGGGCACCCCAGACAAGCCAGCCAACCACACGAACAAGGATTGTTGGGTGTTCAACCAGGCCGGCAAGTTAAATGCCGAAAACAAAGATAAGTGGTCACATAGCGATGACGAGGAGGAGCCCCGGCAGCCGAACACCAGAGGACAGAAGAGGTTCCCCCCACAAATGTGGATGGTGAACATGATATACGCAACCCACATCCCCAAGAGGGGGTGGAAGCGTGCGCTAAGGGACGTATATGCGTTGGAGCCAGTCGCCCCAAAGTTCAACCCATGGTCCTCCTGTCCGATCACCTTTGATCGCAGGGACCACCCCACTAGTATCCATCATGGCGCATTTTCCGCACTGGTCTTAGACCCAATCATCGACGGATTTCACCTCACTCGAGTCCTTATGGATGGTGGCAGCAGCCTGAACCTGCTTTATCATGACACGGTGCGTAAAATGGGCATAGACCCCTCAAGGATCAAACCCACAAAAACAACCTTTAAAGGCGTCATACCAGGTGTAGAGGCCCATTGTACGGGCTCAGTCATGTTGGACGTGGTCTTTAGATCCCTGGATAACTTCCGAAGCAAGGAGTTAATCTTCGATATAGTCTCGTTCCGCAGTGGCTATCATGCACTGCTCGGGCGAACCGCATTTGCGAGATTCAATGCGGTACCGCATTATGCGTACGTCAAGCTCAAGATGCCAGAACCTTGGGGGGTCATCACAGTCAATGGAAACACAGAGCACTCTCTCCGCACGGAGCAGCACACTGCAGCCCTCGCAGCAGAAGCACAAAGCAGCCTCTTAAGGCAATCCACCAGTTCAGCGATTAAAGACCCGGACTCCTTCAAGCGCGCCCGGAGTAATCAGCAGCAAGACCACCTGGCATGTTCCGAGCTTGCATAGAAATGCGGCCCCCACCCCAGTCCCAGCCAAACGACAAAATCAGTGCCCCGCGTACATAATTATGCATTAAAAATACCATGGGCACAGGTGGGGAGGGGGGCACGACGATGACACGCCCCAAGACGCGGCTCAACCGCACTAGGGGCTTCCCGTTTTTTTATTTTTCTCTCTTTTAGACTTTAATCTCTGGAAATCCCGTCCGGCAGTACGGTTGCCGAACACACGATGCAACAACCAAGGAGGCAGAAAGCTACGTCGCACCACAGAACTCCCAGGTGGTCTCTGACAACGAGTGAAATACCTGCCTTAAATACCATTCCTCAGCTTGCCCTTGGAGGGGACATGTCAAATAGTCCTACTTTTTGCTTATCGCACTACTTGCATCATTCTGCTTTACGCACCTTTTTGAATAAACAATGCACAACACTAGACTATTATCGCATTCTCTATTCCTCTTATATATATGTATATATATATATATGTTCATTCATGACATTCAGCACCCGTACACTATGGTACGGCCAATACACCAGGGGCTTAAGCGTACCCCATAATACGGCGTGAGAAGTCCGAACACTTTGACAATGCGGCACCCCGAACTTATAGCATTATATGCATCAGCTCCGAATCATGTCTTGGGTCAATAGTTGGGTTTTCCCGGCTCCCATGGTTTGGTACCTTACGTTCCGCCATATCGGCTAAGGTAGCACTGGGAGAACTACTGTGATTGTGCCCTGGTTCAGCTGGGCTAAGCACCTCACTAGAGAAAGCTAAAACTGACTGTCATGATAAGGCGAGAGACTGGTCGCTGTTCGAGAGGTTTCGAGTCCCTAAAGACTTATGCCGCTTAGAGCGAGGAGTCGACTTTGTCCGGCTTAAGGCGTGTATAGCGCCCCGAATTCGGCCTTCCGAATACTAGGGGCTTCGCCAAAATTTAAAATTATAGAATTATATGGCTAAGTGAGAGTGATAAAGCATTATAGTCTGATTGCCTTGTTCGTTGTGCTGAGCACCTCCCTCGAAGGACCCAAAAATGGGAACAAGAGTGCTCAGGTTTATCCAGAACACCCCAGCACTCGTGGCATGGGGGCAGAAGCCGACGACTAGCCATCTCTCAGATTTGATAAACAGCCGAACAGAAGGTAATATTTTAAATTCAAACAAACGTTGCATAGCGCATATGAACAAGTTTTCATAATACAGGATCACACGAGCAAGTTCATTCAAATATTACATCTTTCGCACACTCGTCCGCTACAACACAGGCACCCTTCAGGACACCCTCATAATACATCTCGGGGTGGCGATACTCCTTGCCCTGTGGCGGCCCCTCCTTCACTAGCTCCTCGGCGTCCATCTTGGCCCAGTGCACCTTTGCACGGCAAAAGCCCGGCGTGCACATTCGATGCAGACGGACCGCTTGATGACTTCCAGCCATGGGCAGGCATCCACAAGCCGCCTCACCAGGCCGAAGTAGCTGTTGAGAAGGGCTTCACCAGGCCACATCCGGACTATAAAGCCCTTCATGGCCTTGTGCATCTCGACTAGTTTCTTCAACTGGTCGCTCACAGGCATTGGGTGTTCGGTCCCAGTATACTGAGACCAGAACAACTTCTCCGTTGAGCTTCCCTCCTCGGCCTGGTAACATTTGGCGAAATCTGACACGCTGTGTGGCAAATCTGCGAATGCTCCTGGAGAGCTCCGGACTCGGGTAAGTAACAAGTAATTCACTTGCACAGGCTTGCTTTGCATATTGAATGCCTTACCCGCCGCTATCTTCCTCATCACTTCAATCTCCTGGAGGGATTTTTGGGCTTCGGCCTTGGCATTCTTTGCGCTCTCCAGGGCCGCGACAAGCTCAGACTCTCACATCTTCGAGTCAAGCTCCAAAGCCTCGTGCTTCGTCACGAGAGCCTGGAGCTCTTGCTGCACCTCTCCCACCCTTGCCTCTTGCTTTTCCCGCTCGGTGCACTCCTTGGCCGCTTTGTCTTCCGCCTCGGACAACACTTGCTTTAGGGTCGCCACCTCGGTCATGGCCCCTGGCACATTCATGATGATCCTGTCATTTTGCAACCACATTTTCTTTTTTATATATAGACAAGGTATTACTTACCTTTGTTCTCCTCAAGCTACCTCTTGGCAAGGCTGAGCTCTTTCTCGGACCCCTCGAGGTCCTGCTTCCGTACGGCGACCTCTGTAGTCAGTGCGGCAGAGGTCAGCAGCGAAGCCTGCATACGCACACAGACATACTTATATTAGACTACTTCATATTTTATTTGATCCTCTATTCGGTTTTTCTTTGTGAACACCAAACAGAGCATCAGGGGCTACAGTCTATGCGGTAATATTTTTCCTATATTTTCAGTACTTACCTCAAAGCCTGTTAGAAGGCTGGCACATGCTTCAGTCAGTCCGCTCTTAGCGGACTGAACCTTCTTGATCACCGCACTCCTAATAATGCGGTGTTCTTCGTCGATGGAAGCGCCTCGAAGCACTCCCAACAGGTTGTCCGGTGCCTCTGGATGGACAGAGGTCAGCGGCACAGGCGTCTTGCCCCTTTTGGAAGGGGGCTGCCTGCCCGAGTCCGGAACCACTGGAGGGTCCGGCACGGTATTCGGCTGAGAGCCGAACTTGGAGCCCCCGGGAGTCTTGCTCCCTTTGCTCCTGGAGTCCGGAAGGTCGCCTTGAGGAGCCTCCGATTCTGTCTCCTCCTGGCTCGGTGCCCCTTGAGACAATACCTCGACATTGTCCGTAGGGCAAGGGGAGGAGGCGGTCGGAAGTGGATCACTATCCATATCCGACGAGTCCAAGGAACCGCCCGACGAGGATACGTCGATACGGGCTTGGCAGGGTTTGCATAATCATATTCGGCATTAGGAGAAGTAGTGCGACAAAGGTATGCTATGAGTTACTCTGGTATCCGAATACTTACAACTTCGCCGGGGGCTTGGCCCTGAGCAGCCACTCGTCTTCGCCTTCGGCGGCGGTGGTGGAGCAGTCCGGAAGAAGAGTCCTTCGCTTCTTGGACCCTTCGGCCTCCCCGGTTGGGGCGGCCTTCCTTTTCTTGTTTCCCCTGGCTGGAGGGGAGCATCTTCATCTTCCTCCTCGTTTTCATGGGAGGAGTGCGTCGCAGAGTTATCGGATGATGAGTCCGATACCACCTGGCGCCGGGAGCTCTTTCAGGTTCCCTTGGCCTTCTTCTTAGCCTTATCCGGCACCTCATAAGGAGTCGGACTCAGCATCTCCGTCAGGAGAGCATCCACAGTGTCTTCGGGCAGAGGGGCCGGACAGTCAATCTGCTCCGATGCCTCCACCTAGTCCTGTCAAAGGCATGGGAGCTCAGACCCCTCACATGGTTAAGCTATGGGAAATAAATATCCTACCAGATGTACAGAACTTGCCGGATTCGCAGGGTGCTTCGCGCTTAGCCCGCGGTCCTTGGTGAGAGAGGGAGGGACCTTGGCGCCCTCGAACAACACCCTCCAGACGTCTTTGTGCGTCATGTCGAAGAGCTCGCTTAGAGTCTGGTGCCGGGCCGGGTCGAACTACCAGAAGTTGAAATCCTGTTGTTGACACGGGAGGATCCGGCGGAAGAGCATGAACTGGACTATGTTGACAAGCTTAAGTTTCTTGCTTGCCATGTTCCGGATACAATTCTGGAGTCCGTCCAGCTCCACCGACGAACCCTAGGATAGGCCCTTCTTCTAGGAAGTGAGCCGTGCAGGGATGCCGGATCGAAACTCGGGGGCCACCACCCAGTTGGTGTTGCGTGGCTCGGTGATGTAGAACCACCACGATTGCCACCCCTTTACGGTCTCCACGAAGGAGCCTTCGAGCCATGCAACGTTGGGCATTTTGCCCACCATGGCTCCGCCGCATTCTACTTGTTGGCCGCCTAAAACCTTCGGCTTGATATTGAAGGTCTTCAGCCATAGGCCGAAGTGGGGCCGGATGCGGAGGAAAGCCTCGCACATGACGATGAACGCCGACATGTTGAGGATGAAATTCGGGGCCAGATCATTAAAGTCCAGCCCTTAGTAGAACATGAGGCCGCGGACGAATGGATGGAGGGGAAACCCCAATCCGCGAATGAAGTGGGGGAGGAAAACCACCCTTTCGTGAGGTTCCGGGGTAGGGACGACCTGCCCCGTGGCTGGCAGCCGGTGCACGATATCCGCGGCTAAGTATCCGGCTCCATGTAACTTTTTGATGTGCCCGTCCGTGACGGAGGAGGCCATCCACTTGCCTCCCGCTCCGGACATGTTTGGAGAGAGTTGAGGAGGAGGATGCGGACTTGGGCGCTGGAGCTCGAGTGCGCGAGAATGGATGAGCAAGGAGGAAGAAGGCGTGGGTAGAAAAAGGTGAGATCTTATCCCTTTATAAGGGCGGACTAAACTATGCGCCCCCACTAGCTTGGTAAAACTCGCTTATGCCCCAAGCGCCATAATTGATGGTGCGGTTGGGTTGCCCATGTCTGTATTGATGAGAATCCCGTAATAAGGGGAACACGACCTCTGCTTTGACAAGACGTGTCAAGAAACCGCCTCGCGTTATGTACGGGGCTGGTTAAAGAAAAACGGTTCAAATAATTACCGGGCCGTGGTGTGATGTCATGCTGCCAAAACATGTCAGCAGATTAGATTTGTGGTAATATTATTCTCTCTTCGGTGGTATGTGGAACTTATTTTGTAGGGTCGGACACTGTCCTTGTATTCAAATTCTTCCGTGGTGTATTCGGAGGAGGAACCCGCCTTGCAATGCTGAAAACAACACTGCGCGCCGGACTCGTCGTCATTGAAGCCTGGTTCAGGGGCTACTGAGGGAGTCCCGGATTAGGGGGTCTCCAGACAGCCGGACTATATCCTTTGGCCGGACTGTTGGACTATGAAGATACAAGATTGAAGACTTCGTCCTGGGTCCGGATGGGACTCTATTTGGCATGGAAGGCAAGCTAGGCAATACGGATATGTATATTTCCTCCTTTTGTAACCGACCTTGTGTAACCCTAGCCCCCTCCGGTGTCTATATAAACCGGAGGGTTTTAGTCCGTAAGACAACACACAATCATACCATAGGCTAGCTTCTAGGGTTTAGCCTCTCCGATCTCGTGGTAGATCAACTCTTGCAATACCCATATTATCAAGTATAATCAAGCAGGACGTAGGGTTTTACCTCCATCAAGAGGGCCCGAACCTGGGTAAAACATCGTGTCCCCTGCCTCCTGTTACCATCCGCCTTAGACACACAGTTCGGGACCCCCTACCCGAGATCCGCCGGTTTTGACACCGACACCCCCCTTTAACGCGCAAGCAAATTGTGTAGAAATTGCACAACCGGCAGGGGCCACCCGTAGTTAAGCTCTGTAGATTCCTGCGAGTTAGCCCGGAGGGAGAATACAACCTGTAATCGCAAGTGCTATCCTGCCGCTGATCTTTCCGCAAGAAGATTTAAAGCATTGACGACCTGGTGAGGTGACGTGCGCGGGGCGGTCCGCGAGACAGAGCTCGATCTCTTAGATTTGCCAGCGTTGCAGGGATGGACCCAAGCACAAGCGTTGTGCCAACATGCGTAGTCCCCGTGCAAGATGAACAGGTGGCCGGTTAGCAATGCATGAGGTAGCGAAGGGTAATAATCAATCAGGTGAGCAGGTGATAATCATAAGTCAGCCCAAGGGAGGAGGTAAATCTTGTCCTGATAGATGCAAGAACGATACATGCCGCAGGGACGGACCCACGCGGCTTGGGGATGATGCAGCCCGAGGAGCGCCCCCAACAAAGTAAATAAAAGGCATGAAAGGGTACATGTCGTAGGGATAGGCCCATGTGACCTGGGGATAATGTAGCCAGAGGGGCGCCCCCAACTGAATAAACTGGAAAATGTGACCTGGCACCTTTGCTGAAGAGGTATTGAAGTAGATGAAGACGCGCGCTGAAGAGGTTGCTCCTCATGAGCCGCCAAGGTCCTGAACCTCGGGAGGCTCTAGAGGCTCGGGAGGCTCGTGAAGTACCGTCACCATCTCCGCCAGGACCGCATGGTGTCTGGCCACCTGAGCCGCAATGATGCTTCGCAGGCGACGCTGGAAGGTTACAGCGGCGTACGGCAAACCAAAATGCATGCCAACGTAGTTGTGAGGTGGGCCCTCACACCGACCAGCGCATGAAGGCCGGAAGCACTCCTGGGATGCGGCTCTGTTGAGTCCTGGGATATTGACACAAGCGTGCAGCTTGTTTTCCTCGCCAGGACAAGGAGACGCACCAGGTGGTAGGCGGCGGTCACCATGCATGGCTCTCGCCTATTGAAGCTCATCGGTCGTCTTGCTGATGAACTCCTGAGCACCTGGCACCCCGTGCCTTGCGCCCCCATGAGTGAAACATGCGATCAAGCATGACCCCATGTGGTGCCCGAGCGCCTCCCTCGTGACGTTGGCTAAGTCAGAGGCCCTCTAGAAGAGAGCCCCCGAGCCCAGCCTGAGGAGGGCGCCGGGCGAGCCTTCCTATGCGCGAGTGGGATGCGCCTCATCCATGGGCGTAGGTCCTGAGGTGGTGCGGCTGGAGACACCGCTCTCATGACGCTCTTCACGAAGAAGTTAGAGGCCCTCTAGAAGAGAGCCCCCGAGCCCAGCCTGAGGAGGGCGCCGGGCATGCCTTCCTATGCGTGAGTGGGAGGCGCCTCATCCGTGGGCGCAGGTCCTGAGGTGGTGCGGCTGGAGACACCACTCTCATGAGGCTTTTGGGTCCGAGCGCCCGTGGCCAGCCGCCTCCATCACCGCGGGCCGCCTCCATTATGACCCGCCACGTCGCTCCGTGCCTCGCTGCTGGAACGTCGAGCCCGCGCGCTCCTCCACTGTGAGCCGCCCCTGCAGCTTGCTTTTCGCGCACTGTCGCCGCGGATTCAAGCCGCCTCTAGCTTGGACCCGTCTTCGCTGTTGTGTGTTGCCGTGGCCCTGAGCCGACGGTGTTTCGGTTGTCTCAAAGCCAGCGCGGTGGCTCTCCTGGTTGTTGTCAATGCCGCCTAAAGCCCCCAGCCGCAGTTGCGCACTGAATGGCCTCTGCCAAAGTCACCGTCCCTCTTGCGCATTGCTCTGTTCGCCTCACCAGCCTGACCCTGCATCGCGTTGCCTTCTGCCGCGAGTAGCAGTGGCCAAGTTGCCGCCGCCAACACCGGCCTCACCTCAACCACCCCATCACTGAGCAACCTCCGATTAATTTCATCCCTGCCCGCAGATGGAGTAGTAGCATATGTTTTGCTACAAACAGTAAAAGTGGAGGGCTGTGCTCAACCTTCTGTTATGACTGAACAATCATTGATTTATTTGGGGTTAGTTGAAGTGCTGGGAGCGTACTCTCACGCAACGCAAAAGTCATAAATTTGTGCTCCTTACAACTACTACAACTTCTGGAGTTCGCCACATCTAATGGCATCTGCTACGCACCGGGCCACTGACAGTTGACAGACACACGTGGAGGCTATACCTTGGTCCACTGATATGCGTGGGACTCACCTCGTCGTAATCCAGCCTTTTATAAACGCATTGGAGCATATTTTTCAGTGTCTGCCTTATCTGACAAAATATCAGGTGCCATCTTTTCTATGTATTTTATCAGCATATATTAAATTGTTTAAGAACAATTACTTTGGTCTATGGTATTTTTTCGCAGGATCATTATTCATTACAAAGCTGTCGTAAGGGGCGTGCGCTAAATTATTTTTGCACTAGCACTTGTCCGTACCGTGTTGCTCGACGGATACGTGTGCAAGTCGCGGCCTCTTCTACATCAACACAACGCGATTGACTCGCCCGTCCGCTCCGGCTTACAACACCATGGCCGACTCATCTATCGGCTCCCGCGGCCGGCATGGCCGTGATTGATTTCAGCTTCACCATGGTGATCATCAACTCCGTGGTGATAATTACTAACCTGGCGCATCAGGTGAAATTCATCCAGTATATTTTATATTATATATTGCTTCCTTTAATAGAGCAATTACTCTGGCTTGCAAGTTCTCTAGTGCAGAACAAGTTATATCACTGAGACGTTGAATGACTCGTTCCGGTTTATATCATGATCAAATGTGGGGAATCTCAAGACAACTCCTTGAGTCGTCTTAAGACTCGGGGGCTACAATGACATGACTCGGGAACTCCGGGTCATTGGAGGGAATGATAACCCGGTTCCGGAGGACACCGCCATATTGATCAAAATTTGAAGGCCGTCAAAAAATTGTCGGTTCAAAATGAAGATTCCGGTTTAAAATCCGGTTCAAGAGACATCTCTCTCCCGCAAAGGTTTGAAGCTCTCAAATCCGGTTCACGCATCCGGCTCAAGGTAAATTTGCCTTTTACAAAGTTTTTAAGCTCTCATATTCGCTTCAAACATCCGGTTGAAGGACAATCTGTCTCCCACAAAGTTTTGAAGCTTTCAAATCCGGTTTCAAGTTCCGGTTCAAAAATAATTAATCTCTTGAAAGATTTGAGTTCTCAGAAAATTAAAGGTTGCCAAAGAGAACTTGCTGCCATGATGCGCGGTTCAAACATGGGTATCCTGCCTTGCGGCTTACCTTATTATGGTCACTTGGGGGCTTCCTACTCATCGAGCATAGCTGTCAGTACCCTCTTGATCGGCGTGATGCCAAAAATTTATATGGTCATTTGGGGGCTTCCTTCAAACATAGGTCGTATTCGAACCAAAGAGAACATAGCTGTCGGTACCCTCTTGATCGGCACACTGCCAAACTCACTAGGGGGCTTCTTGATCGTATTCGAATCATAGCTTAACCCCTTTTGGGTCCAACTTGGATCGTATTCGAATCAGGGTCATTAAAAACCTCTCAAGGTCATTTGGGGGCTTCCTGTTCAAACATAGGTCGTATTCGAATCAAAGAGAACATAGCTGTCGGTACCCTCTTGATCGGCGCAACGCCAAAGCCACTGGGGGCTACATGATCGTATTCGAATCCTAGCTTAACCCCTTTGGAATGGTTTACTGATCGTATTCAAATCAGAAACCTCGATTTTTATTTGGATTAAGTTTTTGCAAACAATCTTTGGTTTTATCTTCAGACCTTTTTGCTGATATCTGAAGCATACATGTGTGGTTTCTATTAACCCGGCTCGACTTTTGACGATAAGTCGCCACCATATGTCAACCATAAACATTTGGAAGTTTTGGCTTCTAAATATTGGGTTATCACCCTTATTGGACGGGTCACATAAGCCGGCAGTACGATTCAATATCACAGGTATGATATGGTTTATACATGATTATGTTTAAACTGGCCCTGGCTATGGACTTTAAGTCGCCAATATATTTTGGATTGCGCCATTGGAATCATGCGCTTATCAATCATGGGATTATTTCTTTTATTGGATACGACGATGTAAGACGACAGTATGAGCTAATTCCGCAGGATTTGCAGAACTATGACTTATATAAATGCTTAAGTCTAACCTCATCACTAAAATTGATGCTTTAAAATGATCATCGGTGCTGGATTTTCCCAAAGGCTATAAATAGCCAGGTTATAAAAATTCCGGCTTACAATGGAGGCATATTAAATCGCCATCGGCCAAGAGCCGCTGGGTATTTAAAACCCTGAATTTACTTGTCAACAGATAAGGTACTTGAATCTTTAAATAGCCAAACTTGGCTGGATTTTTCATTATGATATTGAATGATTGAGGTTTTCAAACCGGATTGTTCAAATAGCCAAAATAATAGCCAACATGGCTGGATTTTTTATGGTTATCAGTAACTAATATTATGATGAGGTATTCAAAGTCGCTTTGGCACAATGGCTATTATTTTGTCAATGGATATGATTTATTCTACAATGGAAGGAATAGTCTCGAGTCGCTGCAGGCTTACAACTTGGCACTTGGGGGCTACATTATTTAAATTGAGATTACATCAAATATGCAAGTCCCATGTCACTTCCAGCATGCACCATGGCACTTGGGGGCTAACGCAAAGTCATTTTTTGCTCAACTTATTGAAGACCTGACTCATCACATCATACTGAGCTGGCCCTTGGGGGCTACCAATTTCTCCTGTCAACAATTCAAGGTACACAGATCTTAATCCATTATATTGAAAGGTCTGCTACTCAATTGGTACAGCACAATGCTCTTAACCTTGTGGATGTGGGTTCATGCCCCATGATGGGGGTTACATCATATGAGGTTATCAATGAAGTGTATATAAAGTTCCAGCTCAATATTATCTTACTGAGCCGGCCCTTGGGGGCTGCACGTTACTATTCAAGTCTATATAATCATATTTATAATGTCCCTGCTCATTATTGCATAATAACCCGGCCCTTGGGGGTTACACTGGTTGAAGTTTTTATGAGCATAAGGCAATTACATGTCCCAGGTTGTTGCAAGCATGACAACCTGGCTCTTGGGGGCTACATATATGGAGTATTCAGTCTTTACTAGTGATTAAGATGAACAACATGGATTTCTTCAAAGTGGCAGTATTTATATTGAAGCAAGTCTTAAGCCATCACTTTGTTTCTGCTCAAGACTTGGGGGCTACAGGTAATATGGATATAAGGGAGAAAAATCTTCAAATTCTCAGTTTTGAGTAAACCAGATTTTCCCGGCGTCACCAATAACTATGACCCGGCATCACCAATAACTATGACCCGGCATCGGCAAACATTATGACCCGGTGCTATCAATATTTACAAATTGGATATTTTGGCTATGATAAACCGGAAAATTCTACAAGCTGGCTGAAAATCAGATGAGTGTTTCAAGACCAATATTTTTTAAGCCGGCGCTTTGGCAGCCAATTCAAGTGGATTATTTCTTACAATATTTCTCTATAAGAGACCAATGTCAGCAAATTGACTCTGAAGCTGGCCTATTGGCCCAGATTTCTCAAAAGAAGTTTCTGGATTTTTTACATTGACAAAGTCGAAACATATCTGCTAAGGGAGGTTTTTTATGAGATCATGGAGATGTAGATATCAACAAGGAAATGACAAGGACTTAACAATGATCAGGTGTCGGCTTACAAGAATATTTAACCTAGAGCACAACCTGTCAAATTTGTTCTTGTGTTTATTTTGCAGAATCAGTTTAACATGGATAAATCCAAATTAAACTGGGGGCTAATGTCGGGGATATACCCCGCGGCATTACCTGGCCGGAAGTATGACCGGCCAAACTTGGCGCTTCATCGTAACCCGCCGGAGGATTGGTGACTCACAGGTCTGGCGGTTCACTGGTGTGACAACTCACGAGCCTGGCGCTTAATGATGGCCCTGCAAGTGAGTTAAACGGATGACAAGGGCCCAAGGCCTAGTAGGCCAGCTCATCTTATTGTGGGTCGGCTTAAGACGGAAGGCATGAGGAATATTTCCTTTATGAAGAAGCAAGACCCGGACTTGTAATCAACTAGCAAGAGAATAAACTAATCCTAGTCGTATTAGGACTCCACATGTAACCCGCCCCTCTAACTTATATAAGGAGGGGTAGGGCTCCCCAAGTGGGAGGGCACGAAACAATCTCTAGGGCTAGACACAACTAAAGGAGAGCCGGCTTATGCAGCGACTCTCTTATGAGCATAATGAGATCTAACCACAAACAGCATGTAGGGTTATTACCAGATGATGTTTCCCGGGGCTCGAAGCTGTCTAAATCCTTGTCTTATATTGCGTCTCTCGATTCCGCTCAACCCCTCTCAAGCTACCACATAGATGCGTTGGCCTCGCGACTAAGTCCTGACACTAAGGACGTCTGTCGTGACATTTCCATGACAAGTTGCTTCTTCTTCTTGGGGACAGCCTCAGGGGGGTAGACGGTGCCTTCGTTGTGTGGGTCTTCAATTGCCGCAGCCTGATAAGCGCGCTCAAGGGAGCACACCACATCCTTCTCCTCGCAGGCCATCGTGATGATGTCGCGGTTCCCTGGCATCTTGAGGACGTTGTAGCCATGGTGGGTCACCGCCTTGAACTTGGCCAGGGCTGAATATCCAAGGATGGCGTTGTATGGGAGGCGGATGTGAGTGATGTCAAAGTCGATGAGCTCAGTGCGGTAGTTGTCATGTTGGCCAAAGGTGACAGGGAGGCGGATCTGCCCTATCGGGGTGGTGGAGCCGTCGGTCACTCCTGAGAATGGCTTGGTGGGCTGCAGCTGATCATACGGCATTTGGATGCGGTCGAATGTCTCAATGGAAAGATTTTTGAGACCCGCGCCACCATCGATGATGGTCTTGGTGACAAGGACATTGCTGATGACGGGCGAGCAAAGCATCGGGAGGGCGCCAGCAGTTACTGCGCACTTGAGCTGGTCGAATGAGCTGAATGTGATGGTGCACTTGGACCACCTGAGCGGACTTGTGGCCTCGAGCCTTGGGAGGGCTATGTTTACCTCATGAGAAATCTTATTGAAGATGCACTGGGAAGCTGGGGACGGAGCGCCACCCAAGATACAAGCGATGGCGCAAGGCTCTTGGAAGCCCCCAGCCCCCTCGTCTTGGTGGTAGTCGTCGTTCCTTCTTGGTGGTGGTGGCAGCGGAGGGAGGCCGGCATTGCCCTGAGGGCGGCCCTCACGAGGCTGGTCTCTCCAGGCGCCCTCGCGAGGCTGGCCTTGCTAGCGATCCTCATGAGGCTGGTCGCACCGCTCCTGGCGGGGGCCGCGGTCGTCCCAACGTCCTCCACTTCAGCCTCCTCCGCGACTGTAGCCTCGATTGTTCCGCTTGGGGCGTCGACCGAGGCGCCGGTTGTGGATGGCCCGGAGCTCCTGGTAGTCATTGGTGTTGTGGTTGTGTATGTTGTGGAAGACGCAAAATAGACAGCTGCCGTTGGACGAGTCTAGGTGGTCGCAGCCATGCTTCATCTCTGGTTCAGCCCCAAGCATGACAGCCCCCTTGCACTTCACGTCCTTGGCCTTGGCCTTCTTGTCTTCTGGGTTGGTCGGTGGGAGTTCAAGGAGGGAGAGGCGCCCTTCCTCGACTCTCGCGCACTTGGTAGCCATGTTGACTATCTCTAGAGCCGTGCATAGGTCCTCGTGGATGGCGAGCTCCTCCTTCATCTTGAAATCACGGACACCACCGGAGAACGCCGAGATGATGGCTTCATCCAAAACCTTGGGGATCTTGAGGCAAACGTTGTTGAAGTGATGGATGTACTTCTGTAGGGTCTCCCCTGGCTGCTTCTTGATGCGCAGCAGATCACCCCTGGCAGGCGGGCGGTCGTGAGTGCCCTGGAAGTTTGGTGACGAGACGCTCGTGCATCTCACCCCAGGAGCAGATCGATCCCGTGGGCATATTCAGGAGCCACAAGTGCGGGCCATCGTTGAGGTCCATGACGAACCAGTTCGCCATGACCTTCTCGTCACCGCTGGCCGCCTCGGTGCTTAGCTCGTAGAGCTGTAGGAACTCCACTGGGTCGGGGGTGATGTTGTAACGTGGAGGCAGGTCAGGCTTGAACTTGCCTGGCTAGACTACTGTACGATCGAAAGTATGTCTAGAGGGGGGATGATTAGACAACTTGACCAAATAAAATTCTAGCCTTTCCCCAATTTTAAGTCTTGGCAGATTTTAGCAACTTAGCACTAGTCAACTAAACAACCTACACGTGCAAGTCTAAGAGTATAGCAGCGGAATGTAAAACATTACACATGAAGGTAAAGGGAGGAGTTTGGAGGGAGAAAACACAATGTAGACATGGAGATTTTTGGCGTGGTTCTGATAGGTGGTGCTATTGTACATCCACGTTGATGGAGACTTCAACCCACGAAGGGTAACGGTTGCGCGAGTCCAGGAAGGGCTCCACCCACGAGGGGTCCACGAAGAAGCAACCTTGTCTATCCCACCATTGCCATCACCCACGAAGGACTTGCCTCACTAGGGTAGATCTTAACGAAGTAGGCGATCTCCTTGCTCGTACAAACTCCTTGGTTCAACTCCACAATCTTGACGGAGGCTCCCAAGTGACACCTAACCAATCTAGGAGACACCACTCTCCAAAAGGTATTAGATGGTGTGTTGATGATGAACTCCTTGCTCTTGTGCTTCAAATGATAGTGCCCCCAACACTCAACTCTCTCTCAAAGATTCGTATTTGGTGGAAAGATGAGTTGAGTGGAAAGCAACTTGGGGATGGCTAGAAATCAAGATTTATGTGGTTGGATTGGAAGATCTTGATCTCAACACAAGTGTAGGTGGTTCTCTCTCAGAAAATGTAAATTGGAAGTGTTGGCATGTTCTGGTGGCTCTCTCCATGAATGAAGAGTGGGTGGAGGGGTATATATAGCCTCCACACAAAATCTAACCATTACACACAACTTACCAAACTCGGTGAGACCGAATCGTGAAACTCGGTCGGACCGGTTCAGTTCAAAATGTGAATGTTAGGTTTTTCGGCGGGACCGAGACGTCAACTCAGTGGGACCGATTTCATTAGGGTTAGGGCATAACATAATTTCGGGGAGACCAATTACACAAACTCGGTGGGACCGATTTTGGTAATAAGATAACCAGAGAGTTGTTCAGGCAAACTCGGTGGGACCGATTCGCTCATCTCGGTTGGACCAAAACGTTATGAAGGGGAAACAGAGAGTTTGCATTGTGAACTCAGTGGGAGCGATCTCTCATCTCGGTTAGACTAAACGTTACGAAGGTAAACAGATAGTTTGCAATCCCATCTCGGTGAGACCGAGATCCCTATCGGTGAGACCGAAAAGACTAGGGTTTTGTGGCAGTGGCTATGTCAACTAAACTCGTTGGCGCCAGATGGAAAGTTTTGGTGGGGCCGAGTTTGACTTTTGGTTTGGTACATATGTGGATATGAGAAAGTGGTTGAGGGTTTTGGAGCATATCACTAAGCATTTTGAGCAAGTAACCCATTAAGCAGCACCTCATCCCCTTTTAATATTATTGGCTTTTCCTATGGACTCAATGTGATCTTGGATCACTAAAACATAAAATGTAAAGTCTTGAGCTTTAGAGCTTGAGCCAATCTTTTGTCCTCAGCATTTTGAGGGGTCCACATTTCTAATCCATGCCATGCCAATCATTGAGCTTTCCTAAAATATTTATCTTGAAATAGTATTAGCTCAATGAGCTATATGTTGTTAGGAATTACCAAAACCACCCAGGGATAGTTGCACTTTCAATATCCCCTTTTTGGTAATTGATGACAACATACAGATCAAAGCTTCGACGAATGATTATAAGATTGAGATACATCGTTGCTTTGAGAAGTATGTGATAAGAAAGAGCTCCCCTTAGATTTGTGCATTTTTAAAAAATTTCTTTTGAATGCAAATGCACAATCGATTGGGATCATGGGTTACTCTTACATGTCACATACATCTTGGTGGAGCACTCAAAATGATATAACTTAAAAGCATGCACTCATCACCAAGCAAAGTGAATGATCATATAAGAAAATAGAGGATAATATCATCCAAGCAAGCATTAAAGTAGAATATGATCAATCACATGATCACACAAGTATCTCACACAAGGACATAAAGTATCTCACACACGCACACAATAAAAAGTTCAACCAAAAGCAAAGAAGAAAAACACTCTCTCGAAGCCTATGATCTATACATATTTCTCCCCCTCTGGCAACAAGTTACCAAAAAGTTCAAATATGCATTGTGCTATGAGTCTCTCAGGCTTGGTGTTCGGGAGGTGGTGTAGAGAGAACTCCAAGGACGAAGGCATCCATTGATGTAGTTGGAGCTGGTGGAGTGACTGCTAGAGGTGGTACTGAGGCTGTAGCCGCTGGTGCTGATGTTGTTGCTCTTGTATCAGGTATATGCACTGCAGGAGACCTCTGTCCTCTAGGCACTCACTGAAATGCATCACTAGTTTCCTTCCCTCTCTCCTCTTCTGCTGCCTCTTGGAGCTGCTCAACTGCTGTTTGAATCTCAGTTGCCTTCAGATCAAGATCATAAAATTTGGCTTCTATGATCCTCTCCAAGCTCTCTTTCTTGATCTTCAGGAAAACATGAGATGCCTCTTCAACACTTGGCATCTTGGCAGCTTTCTCAGCCTTTGCTTTGGCTCTCTTCTCCTGTGCTTGAGCTGATGATGGTTCCTCCTCATTCATCACTACAGTGTTTTCTTCAAAATTAGGATATAAGGGTAGATGCTCCTTATCCAATAGATATGTTCTTGTGCCCATCTTGGAGTTGATGAGCTCCGGAATGTGTGGAGCATACCCAAGGCTTCTCTTCTAGTCAACAGCAGTCTTCTTGATTGTCTCTACAATCAAACTCATTACCGTGAACTTCAGTGGGACATCAAAAAGCTGTAGCAGGTTGATAGAATGCCCTATGATCATCTTGTGATCTCCTGACTTGGGTAGCAATGTGTACCTTAGGATCCAGTTGATGGTAGGAAGACCAGACAACAAGTAATGTACTGATCCATGCTTGTGAGTATCCAAACTTTATCTGGGATCTCCTTGTACATGTTTGCCATAGTGTTGTGGTCTTTCTTCTTCTTGACATACACATCCAAGTCATACTCATGTTCCTCTAGGTCATTTATCTGCTTGGTCCATTCTTCAACCGTGGACTGGTACCTAGGACCTTCAGACATCCATATGATCTTCCCATCTGGGTAAAAGTGAACAGTGGAGTAAAACTGCATGATCAGCTCATCATTCCATTTTGTGAGCTTCTATCCAACAAAGTCATCTACTCCACATGCTTTGAAGCTGTCATATACTCCTAGGAAGTGATCTTCCTTATCCTTGATGAATTCCCAATCAACCCATGTCATGTCACAAACAATGGGCTTCTTGTCAAGCAAAATAGTTTCATTGAAGTCTTGATGTTCTTTTGTGTGGAACATGTAGTCAACTGCAGTCCTTGTCCTCACAGCATAGGGATCATACTTTCACCACAATCTCAATCCAACATCTTTTCTAATGTGCATGTCTTCAGCCACTAGATGAGTATCATTGTAGTCTAGAATCTTGGGTTCAACTTTCTCAACACATGGGATTCATCATCCTCTTTTTCAGCTTCAAGCAATGGGGCCTTGTTCTTCTCTTCAGTAGGAATACTTCTGGTGTTCCTCTTGGGCTTAGTGGGCTTCTGAGCTTGAGTTTTGGGAGCAGCTTTGGGCTTCGATGTTGCAGCCCAGACTTAATCGCATCTCCCATAAGCTTCTGAGCTTTGGGTGCTGGAGCATTCTCTTCCTCTTCCTCTTCTCTTGTGGGATCCTTGAACATGGATGATCTCCCTAGAACTCTAGAAGTGGTCTTCTTGACCCTCTCCTTTCTCTTCTTGCCTTCTCCAGCCTCTTTGGTTTCAAGAGTGAACTCCATTGTCTCTTGAGTAGAGGCTCTAGACTTTGACATAGGAATCCTTCTTGCTGGAGCCTTCTTATTCATCCCCGGCTTAACTGTAGCAGCTGTACCATACTCCTTTTTTAGCACCTTCTTCTTGGAGCTTACTTTCTCCTCAGTAGCCACATAGTCCTCTGACACGTCTCCAATGTATCTATAATGTTTGATTGCTCCATGCTATTATATTATCTATTTTGGATGTTAATGGGATTTATTCTACACTTCTATATCATTTTTGGGACTAACCTACTAATCAAAGGTCCAGCCTAAATTGATGTTTTTTTGCCTATTTTAGGGTTTCGAAGAAAAGGAATATCAAATGGAGTCCAAACGGAATGAAACCATTGGGAACGTGATTTTCTCAAAAAACGTGATCCAGGAGACTTGGAGTGGCCGTCAAGAAACAAGGGAGGAAGGCACGAGGCAGGGGGCGCGCCTACCCCCCTGGGCGCGCCCTCCGTTGCTCCACCAACGTACTTCTTCCTCCTATGTATATCCACGTACCCCCAAACATCCAGGAGCACCACGAAAACCTAATTCCACCACTGCAACCTTCTGTACCTATGAGATCCCATCTCGGGGCCTTTTCCGGAGCTCCAGCGGAGGGGGCATTGATCACGAAGGGCCTCTACATCAACTCCATGGCCTCTCCGGTGATGTGTGAGTAGTTTACTTCAGACCTTTGGGTGCATGGTTATTAGCTAGATGGCTTCTTCTCTCTCTTTGGATCTCAATACAAAGTTCTCCTTGATTCTCTTGGAGATCTATTCGATGTAATCTTCTTTTGCTGTTTGTCAAGATCCGATGAATTGTGGGTTTATGATAAAGTTTATCTACGAAGAATATTTGATTCTCTTCTGAATTCTTTTATGTATGATTTGTTTATCTTTGCAAGTCTCTTCGAATTATCAGTTTGGTTTGTCCTACTAGATTGATCTTTTTTGCAATGGGAGAAGTGCTAGCTTTGGGTTCAATCTTGCGGTGTTCGATCCCAGTGAAAGAAAGGGAACCGATACGTATTGTATTGTTGCCATCGAGGATAAAAAGATGGGGTTTATATCGTATTGCATGAGTTTATCCCTCTACATCATGTCATCTTACTTAAAGCATTACTCTGTTCTCTTGAACTTAATACTCTAGATGCATGCTGGATAGCGGTCGATGTGTTCAGTAATAGTAGTAGATGCAGAATCGTTTCGATCTACTTGTCTCGGACGTGATTCCTATATAAATGATCATACCTAGATATTCTCATAACTATGCTCAATTTTATCAATTGCTCGACAGTAATTCGTTTACCCACCCGTAATACTTATGCTCTTGAGAGAAGCCACTAGCAAAACCTATGGCCCCCGGGTCTATCTTTCATCATATTAATCTTCCAATACTTAGTTATTTCCTTTGCTATTTATTTTAATTGCATCTTTTATTTCTCTTCATCATAAAAATACCAAAAATATTATCTTATCATATCTATCAGATCTCACTCTCGTAAGTGACTGTGAAGGGATTGACAACCCCTTTATCGCGTTGGTTGCGAGGTTCTTATTTGTTTGTGTAGGTGCGTGGGACATGAGCGTGATCTCCTACTGGATTGATACCTTGGTTCTCAAAAACTGAGGGAAATACTTACGCTACTTTGCTGCATCACCGTTTCCTCTTCAAGGGAAAACCAACGCAGTTCTCAAGAGGTAGCAAGAAGGATTTCTGGCGCCGTTGCTTTGGAGATTTGTGCCAAGTCAAGTCAGGATTTGACTCCCACAACCAGTCATTTCTGGTTCCATTACCAAGTACCCATCACAAACTCTTATCCCTCGCATTACATTATTTGCCATTTGCCTCTCGTTTTCCTCTCCCCCACTTCACCCTTGCCGTTTTATTCGCCCTCTTTTCCTCTCTCCCCATCTCTCTGTTCCCCTTCTCTTTTTGTATTTGCCTTTTTCCGTTTCTTGTTTACTTGCGTGTCGGATTGCTTGCTTGTCACGATGGCTCAAGATAATACTAAATTGTGTGACTTTACCAATACCAACAATAATGATTTTATTAGCACTCCGATTGCTCCTCTTACCGATGTTGAATCCTGTGAAATTAATGCTGCTTTGCTGAATCTTGTCATGAAAGATCCGTTTTCTGGCCTTCCTAGTGAAGATGTCGCTACCCATCTAAACAACTTTGTTGATTTGTGTGATATGCAAAAGAAGAAAGATGTGGATAATGATATCATTAAATTGAAGCTATTTCCGTTTTCGCTTAGAGATCATGCTAAATCTTGGTTTTCGTCTTTTCCTAAAGAGTTACTTACACCTGGGATACATAAACTTGCACGTTGGTAAAGGATTCAAACACAAACAAAAAAAACCCCATAAAAGTCATACACCAACTTTGATGCGGTAACGTTTAGCTACAAAACAGTCTGAAACATGCCAACTGGGCTGCCCCGTGGGAAGAGAAGGCTCGCGGCTGGTCTTGGGCACTTTTCTTCATTCCCCTTGTTGTGGTATAATATTTGTAGGTAAGTACAAGCGCGGTCTGATCCAGTGCTCACAAACCCCCCTTAACTCCTGGCCTCCTCTACCTCGACGCCGTCGCCTTCTCTGCCTCAATGCCATCGCCTTCTCTGCCGCCGGTTTGGACGCCGCCACCCATCGACGCGACATGGAGCCGCTCCTATGGGGGCCCGGGGAGTTCCCTCTTGAGTACGGTACACGCTCGATCGACTGTTGTTTTGTTGCTTTCCATGTTGGCTTGCCGGTGGTGATGATTTGAGGCTTAATTTAGGGTTTGTTCTTGGATTTGAAGGATGTTGCGATTGTTGTGATAGATGTCGTGATTGTTGTGATGTATGCACCCCCCATGTGATTACTATGATGGATGCTCTGTACTTACTGTCGAAATTCAGATATTGCTCTGTACTTGGTGTCGAAATTCAGTTAGTGAATGTTGTCGAATTCAGTTAAGTGCATGTTGTCCATAAATGTTGCAGTGAATTCAATTAAGTGATGATAAATGTTGTTAATTAGTTATTGCTGTACTATATGCTCAAAAGGACTTCATTTACTGCTGTGTTTTGCATCAGAGTCTGAACATAAAACCTGTCTTTTTGCAGTAACTTCTGGAGAAGAATCTCTGTTGTTCTCTATAGTGTTTGAGCATAGTGGCATATTTATTGGGCAAGGAGTGAACAGATCATATATTGGCAGTACTTATTCTAAATTTGACTACTGTCATGTTGACACTTGGTCCTTAGATATGTTGAAGTTGTGCCTGGACAAGTTGGATTACTCCCATGGTTATCCAGATCTGCAAGTGTACTGGTGCTTGCCAGGCAAAGACATAATAGATGGCCTTGTTTGTGTGGATACAGAAGAGGTCATTGCTGCTATGGTCAATGCAAGCAAAGAATGTAAGACACTGCTGTTAATAGTGGATGAGGAGAACAAGATAAGAACTTTGTATGATGATGTGATCCTAGATGGGCCCCCTCTGCCAAGGGTAATTACTCCAAGGAAAATGCCAAGGTCTGCTGAAGGAGAGCATGGAGAATAAGAGCATGGAGAAGCAAGAGGGGAAGCAGAGTAGGGAGAGGTAGAAGATCATGGACATGAAGCAGAGCAGGGAGAGGGAGAAGAAGAGCAAACAGAGCAGGGAGAGGGAGAGTTTCAAGGAGAAGAAACTGACAGTGATTTTGATGAGAGTGAATATGATGTTGAAGATCTAGATGATGATTTGTTTCTGGAGAATGTGGATATAGATGTCCATGATAACAATGAGAAGGAAGGGTACACTGAAGAAGAAGACCCTTTAGATAATGATGATCTAAATCTAAGAAAGGATGAATTGTCAAAGTTACAGTACACTTTCAAAGCCTACAATCCAGCAGTGGATCTGAATAATCCAGTTTTGAGTGTTGGTTTGGTGTTTGGTGACATGAAAGAGCTGAGGATGGCTTTGGATGCATATACTATTAGGAACAGACTGAAGATCTATAAGAGAAGAAATGAATCTGAAAGGCTTAATGTAGTTTTCTCAGAAGGTTGTCCTTGGCAACTAAAAGCTTCAAAATACAATAGGACTGGTAGCATTGTCATAAGGCAGTACAATGACACTCATAAATGTCAAAAATCATTTTATTCCAAGTGTTTGACGGTTCAAATTCTCACACAAAAATTCATTGAGGAATTCAGAGACAACCAGACCATGGATTTGGGTACATTTGGTAAGAAGGTCCGAAGAGAGTTCAAACTGCTACCAAACAAGATGAAATTGGGAAGGGCTAGGAAGGTAGCTCTAGACTTAATTCATGGGGATGAAGCAGAGCAGTACAACTTATTGTGGGACTATGGGCAAGAACTCAGAAGAGCTAACCCTGGCGGCAAATTCATAGTTTCCACTACCAAGGTGAAGGAGAAGAATGATGCACTGCCAGAGGATCATCTTTCCTCACTCTATTGGTCATATGATGCTTGCAAGAGAGGTTTCCTAAAGGGTTGTAGGACAATTATATTTTTTGATGGATGCCACTTGAAAAGTAGGTACAAAGGTATACTGTTGACAGTTGTGGGAATTGACCCGAATGATTGCATCTATCCAATAGCTATGGGAAAGGTAGAGGTTGAATCCACTTACACATGGGAATGGTTTTTGACAACACTGAAAAATGATCTGAATATTATCAACACAAGCCCATACACCATAATGAGTGACAAGCAAAAGTTATTGTTCCTCATCCATTGCATTAATATGCATGCTTTATGTATGAATTGCATGGGCTAGTTCATATGAACTTATGTGAAAATCCATTGCAGTGTTTGATCAATGTTGTTGACAAAGTTTTTCCAGATGCAGAAAATAGGTTTTGTGTTAGGCACCTGTACCAAAACTTCCACAAGAAATTCAAAGGTGAGACATTGGAAAATCTGTTGTGGGCCATGGCTAGATCTACAAACTTACCAAGATGGAATGAGAATAGAGAAAAAATGAGAGAGGTTTCCATTGATGCTTACAACTGGTTAGAGGGAAAGCCACCTAATCAATGGGTGAAAAACTTCTTCAGTGATTTTCCAAAATGTGATATTCTTTTGAACAATATGTCTGAGGTGTACAATAGGTAATGTTCTAACTGCATCTTTAAGTTGTACTTTGCATGTGCATATTTAAGTTGTAGTTTGCATTTGCATCTTCTAGTTGTTGTCTCCAACTGCATCTTCTAGTGCTCTAATAGTATGTTCCACTTTTCATGACAGTTACATACTTGAAGCTTGAGAGCTATGTGTTGTGTCAATGTTGGAGTGCATCCTTGCAAAGATTTCACTGAGGCATGCAAGTGAACACAGAGAAGCAGTTGAGAAATGGAAAGGAAGCATTTGCCCAAAAATTAGGAAGAAGCTTGAGAAGAATGCGGACTTTTCTGCCAATTGTTTTGCAACAAATGCTGGCAATGGTATATTCCATGTGCAGTCTGGACCCAACTCATACGTTGTTGACATCATAACAAGGAATTGTAATTGCAAAACGTGGGATTTGAGTGGAGTGCCTTGCAGTCATGCAATTGTAGTGTGCAGTGCTGAAAGAATTGACCCTGAAGAACTAGTCCACAAATGCTATACAGTAGAGACATATCATGCCCTTAAGAGACAGGGGCCACTGGGAGAAGCTGAATGGAACGTACATTCACCCACCAGTTTTCACAAAACAGATGGGCAGGCCACCTAAGAATAGAAGAAAAACTCCTGAAAAGAAAAGGAAGAAGGATGGAACAGTGTATCTGAATAAAAAAGGGGTAGCTATGCATTGCTCAGTTTGTGGCAAAGATGACCACAACAGCAGGGGGCATGAGAAATACATGCAGAGGGAACCAGTGGAACAAAAATATGAGGAAGAAGAGGAAGAATTTGCATGTGAAGCTATTCTGTAGGTTGTTGATGTGTTTTGAATGTTGTTGTACTTAATGTTGCTACTGTTATGACTGTTGTTGTACTGAATATTGTTGCTTTTCTGAATGTTGTTGCAGTATATTATGCATTGCAGACTGAACCCTAGGTTGGACCCAATTAATGACAGGACAAGCATGGTTTACAGGATGGGACAAGAGGTAAGTGAGAGTATATTGAGAGGATTGGACAAACATGGTTTACAAAATATGTAGGAGAGAGCTTTTGTAAATGTTGATTGCCACAACTGTTTTGTAGGAGAGAGCATATGTGACAAATGTTAGACCACCTGGACCACTGCCAGAGGAGTCAAGCTTTGTAGCTGCAGCTAGGGATTTAATCCCTCAAAGGACTAGACAAACAACTGCTACAGCTGCTGGTAGAAGGGCAGGCAGAGGTAAAAGAAATGCAACAACAACAGCTCAAACAAATGCAGGTACAGTAACTGAATCTTGCAAGAACTGAATGAGTACCCTTAATGAATCTTGCATGCCCCTTAAATTTGCATTGTCTGAAACTTATAAGAACTGAATTTTGCAGATGAGGCAGGTACTAGTGCTAGTGCAAGCAGAGTAGTGAAGAAAGCAAGAGGTGGCAGAGCTGTGAGGGTTGGAAGAGGAGGAAGAGCTAGGAGGGGTCGAAGAGGAGCTGGACCAGAAGCACATGCAATAGGAGCTGCACGAGAAGCACCTGCAATAGGAGCTGGACCAGAAGCACCTGCAACATGAGTTGGGGAAGGAGGAAGAAGAGTTGAGGATTATGCTTTGTGTCAACTGATGTTTGGGCATGATGGAGCAAGGAATGCAATCCCAGACCTGAATGAAGAGATTCCAGTGACCCAAAATGCTCCAAGGACTCCAGAGCACTAGTTTTTGTTTTTGTATGCTCCATTAGTTCAGCACTGAACTACCAAAAAATGTCCCAGTTCATGTATGAACTACAAGACTGCAAGAGCAAATTTTGTAATGTATGATCTTAATCTTGGCCATGATGGATCCTTTAATTTGGCGAAGTAGACTGCAACAGAACCTTATGTCACTATAATCTATGTTTGCATTCCAAGTTATGTGTGTGTTTATATGTGTGTGTTGACAGCCTCACATTTTCATTCTGTCAAGTTTGAATTTGAGTGTATTTCCATTCCTTTTCTCATGTTGACAGCCTCACATTTTCATTTTTGTCCATGTTGGATATCTATCTTTTATTATGCATGTTTGGAGAACCTTAAATTGCTATGATCCAGTTTATGTGTTTGGAGAAAATCAAGTTTATGTGCTTGCAAAAATTCAAATTTATTTGTGTTCATGGTAAATTGATATGATCTTTTATCTACTTGCTGTGCAAATATTTCCAAAAAAAACTAGCCCTTAAAAAAATGTTTGATCCTGGGACTCGAACCCAGGACCTGGGTATTATACCAGTGTGCTTTTACCATTGGGCTATGAGGGGATATCGATCTTAAGGGGCCAACTAAACCTTTTGAATATTTCTTGTATCCTCCTTGGACCGATGCGGCATCGTCTGCCACCTCTGGCCAAACAGGACACCGATGTCCGTACGCCGGTGGGGCACTTCTAGTCAATGCCCTTCCCGCCATGGCCACTTCCTGCCAATGCTTCTTCCTGCCATGGCCACTTCCTGCATTCGCCTCTTCCCGCCATGGCCATGCTCGGCCGCTATAAAATCCGTGCTCACCGCGGCCAAATCCAAGTCGTGCTCACCGTACACTCAATGGAGTAGTGTCGGGGACTTCCACAATTGTTGCAATTATGTTCACGCCTTGAAGATCTTTTTTCATTGTAGGACCTTGACTTGGAACTTCTTTCCTTGCTTCTACTTTTATAGAACTTGTTGAAATTCTTCACCATTAGGCTCAATTCTTCATTGAAGGCTTGTTTCTCACTTGATGATGTGGGAGCATCAGATGAGGCTTTGTAAGCACCACTTGACTTGTTGTGAAGCTCTTCCTTATCCTTGAGTGACATCTCATGAGCAATAATTATTCCAATGACTTCCGTTGGCTTGA
This sequence comes from Triticum urartu, assembly GCF_003073215.2. Taxonomy (NCBI): domain Eukaryota; kingdom Viridiplantae; phylum Streptophyta; class Magnoliopsida; order Poales; family Poaceae; genus Triticum; species Triticum urartu. The sequence continues at coordinate 306,258,442 of NC_053024.1, forward strand.
GATCTTTGTAACTGGGCATCATTTGGATCAATGTGCACACGGTATCATATTTTCCATGCAATGCTCTTAGGATCTTCTTGATGACGAATCTATCGGTCATCTCTTCACTTCCTAAGCCAGCAATCTCATTTGTGATGAGAGCAAGCCTAGAGTACATATCAGCGACCCCTTGACCATCCTTCATTTTGAACTTGTCAAGTTGACTCTGAAGCACATCAAATTTGGATTCCTTGACGGAGTCGGTACCTTCATGCATATCAATCAAAGTATCCCAAATTTCCTTTGCGTTCTCAAGACGGTTGATTTTGTTGAATTATTCGGGGCACAATCTGTTGAAGAGAATATCATAAGATTGAGCATTATATTGCAGCATCCTCAACTCTTCCGCGCTAGCTTCACGGTTAGGTTCTCTCCCATCAAAGAATTCAGCTTGCAAGCCAATACACACAATAGCCCAAACGGCGGGGTTATGTCCAAGAACATGCATTTTTCATCTTTTGCTTCCAAATAGCAAAATTTGTGCCATCAATGTGAAGACCTCTACGGTCATAATTTCCCTTTCTAGACGCCATACTCTCCTAGGTTGTGAAACCAAGGCTATGATCACCAAAAGCTATGAAATCAAGGCAAATGGAGACCAAAGCTCTGATACCACTTGTAGGATTGAAAGTATGTCTAGAGGGGGGGGTGATTAGACTACTTGACCAAATAAAAATCTAGCCTTTTCCCAATTTTAAGTCTTGGCAGATTTTAGCAACTTAGCACTAGTCAAGTAAACAACCAACACATGCAAGTCTAAGAGTATAGCAGCGGAATGTAAAACATTGCACATGAAGGTAAAGGGAGGAGTTTGGAGGGAGCAAACGCAATGTAGACATGGAGATTTTTGGCATGGTTCCGATAGGTGGTGCTCTCGTACATCCACGTTGATAGAGACTTCAACCCATGAAGTGTAACGGTTGCGCGAGTCAACGAAGGGCTCCACCCACGAAGGGTCCATGAAAAACAACCTTGTTTATCCCACCATGGCCATCGCCCATGAAAGACTTACCTCACTAGGGTAGATCTTCACGAAGTAGGCGATCTCCTTGCCCGTACAAACTCCTTGGTTCGACTCCACAATCTTGACGCAGGCTCCCAAGTGACACCTAACCAATCTAGGAGACACCACTCTCCAAAACGTAATAGATGGTGTGTTGATGATGAACTCCTTGCTCTTGTGATTCAAATGATAGTCTCCCCAACAATCAACTCTCTCTCATAGATTTGGATTTGGTGGAAAGATGATTTGAGTGGAAAGCAACTTGGGGATGGCTAGAAATCAAGATTTACGTGGTTGCAATGGAAGATCTTGATCTCCACACAATTGTAGGTGGTTCTCTCTCAGAAAATGTAAGTTGGAAATGTCAACATGTTCTGATGGATCTCTCCATGAATGAAGAGTGGGTGGAGGGCTATATATAGCATCCACACAAAATCTAACTGTTACACACAATTTACCAAACTCGGTGAGACGGAATCGTGAAACTCGGTCGGACCGATTCAGTTCAAAATGTGAACGTTAGGTTTTTCGCTGGGACCGACACGTCAACTCGGTGGGACTGATTTCATTAGGGTTAGGGAATGATGTAATCTCGGTGAGACCGATTACACAAACTCGGTGGGACCTTTTTTGGTAATAAGCTAACCAGAGAGTTGGTCAGGCAAACTCGGTGGGACCGATTCACTCATCTCGATTGGACCGAAATGTTACGAAGGGGAAACAGAGAGTTTGCATTGCGAACTCGGTGGGACCGATTGCTCATCTCGGTTAGACCGAAACCTTACAAAGGGAAATAGAGATTTTGCAATCCCATCTCGGTGAGACCGAGATCCCTATCGGTGAGACTGAAAAGACTAGGGTTTTGTGGCAGTGGCTATGTCAACTAAACTCGGTGGCGCCGGATGGGAAGTTTCAGTGGTGCTGAGTTTGACTTTTGGTTTGGGACATATGTGGATATGAGAAAGTGGTTGAGGGTTTTGGAGCATATCACTAAGCATTTTGAGCAAGTAACCCATTAAGCAACACCTCATCCCCTTTTAATAGTATTGGCTTTTCCTATGTACTCAATGTGATCTTGGATCACTAAAAGGTAAAATGTAGATTCTTGAGCTTTAGAGCTTGAGCCAATCTTTTGTCCTTAGCATTTTGAGGGGTCCACATTTCTAATCCATGCCATGCAAACCATTGAGCTTTCCTGAAATATTTATCTTGAAATAGTATTAGCTTAAAGAACTATATGTTGTTAGGAATTACCAAAACCACCCAGGGATAGTTGCACTTTCAAATACACTCGGTAGCTCAGGGGTGAAGGCGTGGCAGCCCGCTGTGGTCACCGGAGCTCGTCGTGGAGGTGGAGCCAGATCTTGGTGATCACGCACCACCACAGTAGGCGACGCGCGGTCTTGGTATGGTGGTGGAGGGAGTGCTGGAGCACCTTCTTGCGGCCGGTCCACCTCCCAACAGCTTTCCTCTTCGTGTGCGGGCACCCGACATGGTGGGTCACGCCGCGGGGCCGCGTGTCTTGAGCCAAGGTCAACTTCCTGATGGGGAGGTGGCGGAGGTGCTCCGTGGGCTACGTCACCCGCAGCAGGCGACGAATAAGGTAACGAGAGGGACGGTGCTGGCGAGCTCCCAGCCGCGGTGGCTAGCTCGGTGATGCGGTCCTACCAGTATTCATAGAGGTCATCGACTGGGCGGTAGTGCAGGAGATCACGCGCCATGAGCAACATCGCCTGCGTGTTCGCCGGGCCTTGACGTGCATGGGACGACGAGCTAGCCGGAGTCAGCGACGGTGTGGCGGTGCAGCCGTCGCACTGCATAGAGGGGTGTTGTAACGAAGCTTGCTGCTCATGCCGTGTCGGGCCGGTGACGGCGTTGGCGACATGTGATGGAGAACGACGGGGAGGCCTACCGATAGGCGCCATCTGGGCGACGCGCGCGGCGAGCGCAGCTCGACGCTCACCACGGGCTCGGCAGGCATCAACCATGGAGACAGTGGAGCGGCAGTGAGTTGATCGACGAAAGAGAAGCTTCAACACACCCCTACCTGGTGCACCAAATATCCTATCTGGGGCTCCATAGACCCTTGAGAGGTTCGATCACTGGGGTGCATATGAAGAACTCCCTCTACGCAACCTGCTGGCCCAATGATTCCACAGCCTATCTCGACGAACCCGAGGGACAAGAGACACAACAGTTTATCCTGGTTCGGGACACCTTGCGGTGTAATACCCTACTCAATATTTGTGGTGGATTGCCTCAAGGGGGTGAGGATGAACTAGTACAGTGGGTGAACAGCCTTTGGAGGTGAGGTGTTCTTGACGTCGATGAGCTGGTGGGTGTGAGAATGGTCTGAATGATCCGTCCCCTCTATGGCGGTGACTAAGTCCTATTTATAGTGGCCTTGGTCCTCTTCCCAAATGTAGGCGGGAAGGGATCCAACAACGGCCAAATTCAAAGGGGGAGAACTAGTACAAGTTATCCTGAAAAAAGTAGTCTTCGCCTGCAAAGGCTCTGGTGATGACGATGTAGTGGGCTCCACGATGACGTCCGTCCTATCATCCTGGCGGTCTTGGTCTCATTGCACCAATATGGAAACCTTTGCTTGATTCCTCACGACTCTTTGCCTGCACTTGCCTCATTGGTACCAATGAGGAAACTGGTACACTGCGCCCGCTGGCGCCTGCCTGGCCTTGGTCATCATGGCTCACGTCACATGAACCACGTGAGGTGCACCTTGCCTTTATATCTATGCTCCTCGAAAGCCAGCCTAGTGAGGCCTCCCTTGAGGGAGGTCTTGGTGTCGTCCGCCTCACGAGGGTTGGCCCCTCGTGAGGGTCTTGAGTCGTTGCTACTGAAACTGGGCCATAGCGGGCCGCCGATGGAGCCACGCCGTGGGCCGCAGGTAGGCAATTCTGGGTGCCCCCATTCCCAGGACGCCGACAGGACTAATGTGTTTGTGAGAATTGCAGGATAACACAGGTAGTAGTCCCTAAAAATGTGTGAAGACATTGAAGACAATGGTGGTTCGTCAAGACATTCACGATGAAGACTATGGAACCACCGTACTGTTAAGTGGGGTCCAAGTGAACAAAGTCAGAGTGGCCGATGTGATGCTCAACCAAAATCCTATGTCTTTGAGCAAAGACAATGAGAGCGAATTTCTATCCAGAGTTGGATGAGTCAGCTTTGCTTGTAGCTCAAGTCAAGCTACCACGTGTATTTGAAATCGGACCGTTGGACAGGTGTCGGTTCCTTAGTGACCCAGGGTCACTTCGGACATATCAGGTCGGGTTGCCTCCTGGCAATAAATAGCCCACCCCTACACCATAAATAGGTGGCTGCTCAGAGTTAGTGCACGGCTTTTGTCGTTTGAGAGCAACCCACCTCCGAAGCATTTGAGAGAGAGATCCTTGCAAGGAAAAAGTCCAAAACACCCAGAGCCAAAAATTGTTAGGCATCACTGAAGTCTTTTTATCTGCATGACCTGAAGACTTGTTGCACTTGAGGACTGTGAATCCTCCAGCCGGTTAGGCATCACATTCTGAGCATCCAAGAGTCATTGTGAATCGCTGGTGAACGAAGTCTGCGAACGTTTGGAAGTCTACCTTGTAGACATACCTGTGACAGCCTGGATTTTGCCTTCTCTCTTTTTCCAGACTTGATTTGCCATTGCTTTGAATTTGGGTTTTTCAATCAATTCAAATGGACTTAAACACTTGGGCATGTCCTTTATTTTCACCCAAGTGACCCATACATCTCTCATTTAAGTTTCTTTCTCTGAAAAATCCCAAAATAACCCAAGGAATATTTTTCATAAAAGAAAAATATTCAATTTCATCTCTGAAATTCAATTCAAAAACTTGTGCTCCAAAGCAAACCTCATTTTTATTGCTTCCAAAAATCTGAGAAAACTATCAAATATTATTTGAACCTTGGCCCACCTCCCTGTGCAAAAATATTAAATACTTATTTGGAATATTTTTGTTACAAAAAATCATTTCAGTTCTGGCCTCAAAATCCAATTTCAACAGCAACTGCATTTTTCCTTGCTCTAATGAAGCTGAATTTTCTTGAGCTTGATTACCTTTCTAGATAACCCTTAACCCAAGAGAATCAGCCCTAATCACCTTCTAGAATCCCTCCAATCTTGGCGACGAAGTTTCTGACTAGAAACTTGCCAACAAGCTCAAGTCTAATCTGGTCGGCCTGACAGTGTGTGATCTCTTCCCCTAGACTAAACACTGCATGGACAACACGACGGACAAGGTTTGGCAATGAGTGAGCGTCGTCTTGACCATGCCAGCGTAGTGACCGCGTGTGGACACGGCTCTGGCAACGCACCGGATGCGCTCTGCGATGCGCCCTCGTCTCTTTTTCACGTGTGATCGATCCAGAGCTCGCCGACAACTGCTGCACTACGCCACCACCTTCGTCTCTTCACCCTTGACCTCTCCCTAGTGCTGGCAGACGCCGGAGACGCCGCAGCAGGCATGGGCAAGTCACGGCCAAAAGCCACAGTGCGCCCTGTGCCTCTGTCTTCTTCCTTCACCGTCTACTGTGCTCGTCCGCACACTACATAGCTCCCGCGTGAATACTGAGCCTCTCCAGCCCTCGCTGACACGGTTTGTCATTGCTCACCAGCTTCCAGAGTGCTCCGGCGGAGCCAGGTATCCCTCTCCCCCTCCGTCTATAAATTCGAGCCCCTCCCACCTCTCCGAGCACTCCAAACCCACCAGACAACCACAGCCCGGCCGGGCAGGCCTCTGGCTGCCGTCCCCGACCGAGCTCACCGTTGATCCCCGCAACCCCTGTTCCATGCTCCGGTGCCCCTCAAGCTCGAGCAACTGCTCCGGCGACTCCTTGGAGGTCCACTGGTGCCCTGTGGACACGTTGGAGCCCCCGGAACGGCCTCTCTCCGTCGTCTTCTTCTCCGGCGTGACCCGACCGCAACCGCTGCTTGCGAGCTTGGTGGCGAGCTGCTCCGGCCACCTCTCGTCGACCCACGGGTACAGGTAGGTGTGCCTCGTCCCCCTCTCTCTTTCTATCCCTCTGGATTCGCCCAAGAACCTCTCCTCGCCGGCGTAAGCTCCGGCGAAGCACCGCCATCGCTTTCTTCTTTCCCCCTCCCTCCTCACCTGACCAGCGGGGCCCGCTGTCAGCCTCTCCACTTGTGCCCGAAGCGTTACGAGTGGAGGCGTATTCTGACAATACAACATCAACGTCACCCCCCTGTTTTTTTGTTTAATTCAAATTTAATTCAAAATTTTACCAACACATTTGGCCAGCCATAACTCCTAAACTATAAGTCCAAATTAGTTGATTCTTTTTGCATTGTGTTTATTTCGAAAAGTTCTAGCAGCACACCAAAGCTGAGATTTTTCCTTGCTATCTAGAATTTCTGGTGATTTTCAGAATTGTTCTTGATATTTTGTTTTGTTGTTTTTTAATATTTTCAGAGGAAGAAGCTTGTCTTGAAGATAACTAGGAGGAGTGTGAACCTCCTTTGCACAAAGGCAAGCGACACCAACATTTTGATGGTGTCATTTCAATATCTGTGATTTTTACAACTTGAATATGAGTTATTTTCATGCATTTAAATTATTTAAGTAAATATTTCTTAGTGCTAGTTACTTTGCCATGCTTGAATTGCTTTATTATGGTACTGGTTGAATGCATGAGCTAGTTTAAGTCAGTAGAAGAGATTGTCATTGAAGCGATTATGCTTTCATGAATAATGGTAGTTTCCTTTTGTGATAAAATGATTTTAACATATTATGAGATAATTAAAATGATGAATGTTAAGAACCTGTAAAGTTTAATCGGTAAGTAGTGCAAGTAGAAGATTTTGATGATGTTGATCTATCACCTTGAGTAGTATGTTTTGCATGTCGAATAGTGCATGAACATGGCATATGATGACTCGAGTTATTTTATTTTCAAGTTAAACCTGATGTTAATCCAACTTGAACATAACGTTGATAGAGTCATGGTGCCACTGAATTGAGTTTTTCCCAGTGCGACCACATTTACCTTTATGGGGAGCTCTTGATTCGATCCATTCTCATGCCTCTGGTCGGAACCTCCAACGAGGGAAGGTTATGGGCCTGCGGTATCCTGTCTTGGTAAGCGGACATAACCTTGTGTGCCAATTTGTTGTTATGGTACCTTGTCATCGTTTGGGACCATTTTTACCACAACGGTGGCCGTTGATGCCTTTGGTAGGAACGGGGCCACCCATGACTTAGCCAAGTGGGGAGTTGGTCAGAGTGGCTGGGAGAGTGTCATGGCAATGGGGGAGTTTCGTTGGAATGCCGTTTGTCCACCCGAATGGGATGACGAGGCCATGGATTCCGTGGTGTGGGTAAAGTGTGCTACCTCTGCACAGTGTATTTAATCTATCGATAGTCGTGCCCTCAGTTACGGACATAGCTCATGAGTAAGTCACACCATGGATCAACATTAATAAGTAATATTGCACAATAAAAGTTTATTGTTGGCACTGGTTATGTGATGATTTGTGGGATCATGAGGTGATCGTGGTTGGAACCAAAGTGTTGGTTTCATTTGTGATCCAGATATGATCACCATTCGGTTATGAGGTAACCTGTCTAGTAAGAGAGTCTGAGTGACTCGATGCACATGTGGATTTCACTTCATCAGTAGTATGATTTGCATTGCATTAACCTGATTAATTGTCATGATATTGTTTGCCATTATGCTTATGTTTGTTGTGAGCTTGCAAGTAAGTTCAATGTACTGACCTGGTGTGTCATGCCAGATTTCAGGCAAGTCGTTTCGGATCGGGGAGCTTCCCGCGTCTAGATCGTGTCCACATCAGTGTCCCTGTGCTATGGAGTTCCACTTCCTCGTCGTTCTACTGTCGCGTAGTTATCGTGATCGAGACCAACTCATTTTCATTAAATAATGTACATATTGTTCAGTTGCACCATGTGTGTCGCTTGGTCTCGCTTCTTGATGTAATATCAGACCTATGTTTCCACTAGCATCAATAAAGCAGTTGTTTTCTGTACCTGGGCTAGCAACGCAAGGTAAATCGGCTTCTCTGAGACGGGGTGCCACATTACCAGAGTGATTGGGCGAGCACTGGGTGTCATTAGCTCAAGGAGAATAAGGTGAAGACGTGGTCTTCTGAGTTAAATCTCGGTCTCCCTAACCAGACGTACAATTGTCACAACAACTGGAACTGGTCTACCAAATCATTGTCTACACGAAGCAACTGGTTATATCTCCCACTTCCCTTTACCTTTCAGTTTGTCTTCATGAAGTCATTACTAGCTTGTATGATATGATTGACTTCACTGTGTGAAGACTATTTACTGTTTGGCTTCATACTGTCTTCCATCCTGATCCATACTACCTAGCTGCTGATAGTCTTTGTACTTTCACTACAGTGCTTACTTGACTATGGCTTGTCTTGTGTAGTCTACCTTCCGCTGCATATCAATAGGTTCATTTCTATTGTTTGTCTTCAAAGACCTTGTGTTTTGAAGACTTTCATAAAAATCAATGATTCACCCCCCTCTAGTCAATAACTAGAACTTTCAATAAGTCACCCTCCTAGAAAGTACGGATGCTAACTCTATGGCTATGATAGGAACGTAAGTCTTGCTGATATATTGCAGACCATGCTGCGGCGGAGTCATATTCTTCTTCCAAGGCATCCTAAGAGTCCTAACGATCTTGCTCATTATCTGTTTCGACATAAGCTGTCACTCTTGAATAATCATGACAGATGTCGCTAGGTAACATAGCTTCTGCACCATAGACCATGAATAAAGACGTGTATCCCATTGATCTATTGGGGGTAGTTCGTATAATCCAAAGGATGGAGGGGGGCTCCTCAACCCAACAACCTAGAGTACGCTCCAGAGGAACCATGAGCCTTAGCTTTATGCCTCATAAAATCCCCTGGTTGGCTTATTATGCTTGCGCATTAGACTGAGGATGTTCTACTAATGGTACATCAAGCCGAAAATGTTCTCGTTGGCATAATTGCTTCATAGCTCCATTGGACAAGTTAGTTCGATTATCACTGATGATGCTTTCAGGATAACCAAAGTGAAAGATCAGCTATTTCAGGAACTGGACTGTGGTGGCTACATCGCAATTACTGACTTGCTCTGCCCCAACCCACCTGGTAAATTTGTAAACAGCAACCAAAAGGTGGGTCTTCTTGTCCTTCAATCATTTGAATGGGCCAACCATATCAAGCCCCTAGACACCAAATGGCCAGGTGATTGGAATCATTCAAAGTTCTTGAGCTTGTACATGAGCTAGATGTGCAAAATTCGGGCATCCATCACACTTGCGCGCAACCTCTATGTCTGCATGAGCCGTAAGCCAATAAAAAACATGTCGAAACGCCTTTGCCACTAGGGATCTTGAGCCGGCGTGATGACCATAATCACCAGAGTGAATTTCATTGAGGATTTATCGTCCTTCTTCAGGGGAAACACAATGTTGAAAAACACCGGTGATGCTTCTTCTGTGCAACTCTCCTTTAACAATAGTCATTGACTTGGAGCGTCCAACGATATGATGAGCAATGAGTTCATCCTCAAGGAGCTCACCTTGAGTTAAATAAGCCAAGTAAGGAGTCGTCCAATTTGGTATAACACAGAGGGAAGCCACCAACTATGCATCTAGGTCGGGTATAGCAAGATCTTCCTCTGACGTTAGTTTGACAGAAGGGTTGTGGAGAACATCAAGGAAAACGTTGGGAGGGACCGGCCAACACTGAGAGCTAAGTCGTAAAAATGCATCAGCCGCCTCGTTGAGCCACTGATTAATGTGATCAACCCGATAAGCTGCCATGAGGGGGTCTTTGGAATCCCACTTTCCAGAAACTTGCCGAGCCACTAGGTCAGAGTAGCACAAGCACCTGACCTAGCTAAGGTCCATTTCTTTAGCCATACGGAGACCATGGAGGAGGGCTTCATACTCAGTTTCATTTTAGTACAGGGAAATATGATCCTCAGAATGTAGCAAAATTCATCACTTTGCGGGGAATATAAGATAACTCCAGCCCCCGGTCCTTCCAATTGTCTGGATCCATAAAAGTGAATTGTCCAATACCCGTTGTCTGGCTTCTCTTTGGAAATTTGAAGTTCAGGCCAATAGTTGATAAATCCACTAATTCTTGAGACTTGATAGTTGTTCGGGGCACATATTTCAGATGGTGTGGCCCAAGCTCAATTGCTCACTTGGCAACCTGACCGGTGGCTTCCCTATTTGAATGATATATCCTAGAGGGGCGGAGCTTACCACGGTGATGGGGTGTTCCTGGAAATAATGATTCCACTTGCGACTAGCCATGAAAACACCAAGCACCTGTTTCTGCCAATGTGGATATTCCTTCCCAACCTCCTTGCGCTCCGCAACAACTGCAACACTTACCGCTTTATTATTAGAGGCAATGTAAAGGACCATAGGCTCTTTGTCAATAGGAGCATCTAGGACAGGCGGCTCAGCCAACAATTTCTTAAGGGCTTCAAAAGCTTTATCTGCAGCGTAACTCCATAAGAAATGGTCAGTCTTTTCCAGCATCTGATATAAAGGAATTGCCTTCTCACCGAGTCGGCTTGTGAGCCGGCTCAAAGTGGCAATGCGACCCGCCATACACTAGACATCGTTGATGTTGGTTGGCTTAGTAAGGGAGGTCACCGCCTTGATTTTCTCTGGATTAGCTTCGATGCCTCGCTAAAACACCAAAAAACCTAGCAATTTGCCCGCAGGAACACCAAAAACACACTTGGTCAGGTTAAGCATCATTTTAGAAACCCGGAGATTGTCAAAGGTTTCCTTGAGGTCATCCAGCAGTGTTTCCTTCTTCTGGGACTTGACCACAATATCATCAACATAAGCATGAACATTACGCCCGATCTGATTGCGAAAACAATTCTAGACGTAACGCAGATAAGTAGCTCCCTTGCTTTTAAGCCCAAAAGGCATGGAGACATAGCAGAAAGCCCCAAAGTGTGTGATGAAAGTCATCTTCTCTTGATCCTCAGTAGACATCTTTATCTGATGATAGTCGGAGTATGTGTCGAGGAAACATAAACTCACACACCCAGTTGTGGAATCGATGATCTGATCAATGCAGGGAGGGCAAAAGGATCTGTGGGACAAACCTTGTTAAGATCTGTGTAATCAACACACATACGCAAATTGCCATTTTTCTTTACAACAAGCACTAGATTAGCCAGCCAATCAGGATGAAATACTTCCACGATGCACCCAACAGCTAGGAGTCAGGCTACTTCTTCATTGATAACCTCGTGTCTCTCCTTGTTAAAACCACGAAGGTATTGTCAGACTGGTTTCATCTTAGGATCAACATTGAGGTGGTGGTCAATGAATTCTCTCAATACAATAGGCATGTCAGAAGGTTTGCATGCAAAGATGTACCGATTCTCACACATGAACTCAATGAGCATGCTTTCCTATTTGGGATCCATGCCAGTCTCAATAGTGAACTATAATGCCCTGAGTCTCATGCGCAAGGTGTCTTCCAGTTATTCGCCGTCGTTGCCATGTCATTTGCTTGTGTGTTGCATTTTTCCATGTCATCATGTGCATTGCTTCTGCATTTTTTTCAAAACTTGCATCCGGTCTTTTTCTCCGTTGTCCGTTTCAGAATCCGTCTCTCTCACATGCACCCCATTGCACCTCTTAGATATTGTTTCGTGAGAGGGAGAAAAACGTTCTCCGAATGGACCATGATTTGTCGAGTGGTGTTTGTACATCGCCGGTAGACCACCTGTCAAATTTTGTTCCATTTGGAGGTTGTTTGATGCCGCAACGGTTAACAGCGTTAACCAAAGCCCTCCTTCTCTTTGCATCCCAGCACCCCTCCTCAACAGCCCGCTAGCCCATCTAAACCCCCACCATGCTCTCCGTCATTGCATCACGATCATGTGGGAAAAAAACGGCACCTCTTTTGGACTCTCCTAGCTCCCTCTACCTATAAATATGTCCTCCCCCTCCATTTTTCGAAACCCTTGCCTCCCCTCTCTCGCCGCCGCCGGACATGTCCGTCCATGCCAGACACGTCCGCCGGGCAAGTCGCGCAACCAATCCGGTGCTGACACATCATCGCCGCCGCCGCCCGCAGCCAACCGGCACCATCGACGTCGCCTCCTTGCACCTCCCACCGCCTCGGCCCGCCAAATCCCACAGCCGGCCCGCGCGGCCCGTCCGCCCGCCGCTGGATCCCGCGTGGCACCGCAACTTCGCGCGCCACCCTGCCGCCCGTTCACGGGTGCCTCCTCGCCACTGCCACCAACCGCCGGCGCCGCCTCGCACCACCAAATCCGCCACCGCCACAGCTCGATTGCACCGCCCCGCTCCCCTCGCTTCCCCCGCGTGGCGCCACCTCCCTCCGACACCAGTAGCCGCCCGAGCCCTCCTACGCCAGCTCCGGCCGCCACCACCCGCTGGAGCGCACCCCGCTGCCTGACCCGACCTCGCCGACGTCCGTGCCCCTCACCGCCGGCCGACCTCCGACCAGATCCAGCACCCCGCTGCTGGATCCGTCCCTTTCCTCGGCGCCCCATCGCCGCGGCCCTCGCCGGAGGGCGCCTGCGCTGCCATGGCCTCCTCTGCCCAGCCGCTAGGACCGCGAAGACCCGGGTCCGTGTGAACCCTCAAACCAGACAGGCGATCCTGCACTCCTCCGGGCCGCGCCGACATGGACGGCCCCATCGAGCCTCGCCCCGTTACGGCGACGCCCTCAAACCAAATGGGATCAGCTCGTCCCCAAACCACCCGATCCTTTTTTCACGCTGGTATAATTCCGCCAAGTTGTTTGAAAAATCATCTCATATGTGCATGTTTGTGGTGGAATAACTCCATGCATATTGATCTGATTTGTGCATATGATATGTCAAAATGTTCATCTCAGAGTGCTCTAAATGCTAGTGTTATTTGCATGCATGTCACTTTTCATATTGATGCCTTAAGCATCGTTGCAAAAATGCTAAATGTTATAACTTGTGTTTTGTCTTTTTCATAGTATTTTGTGTCTTTATCTTTTGAGCATCATGTCTACATGTTTTAGGAGCACCTTCATGCCATCTTTATAGTGGTGCAATCCATGTATTTTTATGTGCCTTGTGGTGACTAGCACAAGCTTGCAAAGTGTGCTACTTGATGTTGCTGATTTCTGAGACTTAATGAATTTTGCTAAGTCTATAACTGTTACATTGTGATGCCATGCTAATTTGAGGCTACCATCCATTCCATGCATAATCTGGAGATGCCTAGTTGACATGTTTTGCTTTCAATGTTATGCTCTTTCATGCCATGCCATTTGATGCCTCATACATGTCATGTAGCATATGTTTTCATTGCCATGAACATGCCTAAATGATGTTCCAGTTTTCTGTTACCTTCATGATGCCATGTTGTGAGCATGTTATTAATTAATCTATGTCTCTTTTGGAGATGCTCCAATTACATGAATTGAAGTATGCTATGTGAAATTTGTCCACATGCCAAGTTTGATAATTTTGGACTTCATATGACCTCTGTTCCAAGCTTGCAAACAAGCTATGCTGATGTTGCTGTTTTACACTTGCTGAAACTGTTATATCTTTTAAACTTGTCTTTGTGGTTCCCACTAGTCCATGAGCCATATGTATATGATGCCTTGATGTTATTTACTCCTTGTTATGTATTTTGATGGCATGCCCTTGGTTGCCATATAACTTGCTGTAGCTTGACTCTTTCTTGCTCTCAAGTTACCATCATGCTAAATCTGTCGTCCTGTTAACAACTTGTTCCTTTTTGCATGTATCATAGTACTTACTCCATGCTTCATATGAACTTGTGCCCTTGGACTAAGTTGAAGTATATCATGTCTACTACATGCCCATGTATTTTTCATAATTATTAAAGTTTTTATGCTTGATGTTATGTGCCTCGAACGCCAGCATCTTAATGTTATTGTTTTGCATTCCTAGATTTCCTCCAAGTCTGAGAATTAGCTTATATCATGTTGCATCTTGTCTTGTTGATTGCCATTGATACAGGGGTAATTCGGAGATGCTTAGTAATCATATTTTGCCATGTTTAACCTATGCTTTAATGCCATGCTTTTGCTTGTTATGTTCTTGCACTTTATCATCATTGTTTCATGCCTCCAACATGTCAACATGTTATTCCTGCTCACATGTATGACCTGTTTTTCAATAAGTCATAATCTGTGTTATCAAGTTGTTTTTTGCATTGATCATATTGGATTAATAGTGATGCCTATGGACCTGAACCTTAATAATATTTGAAGAATGTAATCTATAGTTTAAGTGCATATCAAGTTTGTGTCCATGTGTTTCCTATAGCATGTTGTTTCCTTGATTGCAAAGTGCTTAGTTGATGTTTTGGACAGATTGTGTTTGAAACTTGTATTGAGTGTATGTGTTGAACCGTGGCTCCGTTTGGAGTATGCTCTATATGAAACTTGCTTGGTTTTGCATGTAGTGTCATCATGCCTTGTTGCATCCTTGTTTTGGTGTGTTTGTGATGTTGTTTTGCTTGCTTTTGCATCAATGCCATGTTTAACTTGTTTTGCTCATATCTTCTAGGCCGTAGCTCCGAATTCAACAAACTTTATGTGTAACTTGACTAGAAAACCGTGTAGATCATCTTGGTGCACTTTAACTCGATGTTTGGCAGCTTCAACATTATGTGTTATTCAGATCTGGACCATTTTAGAAATTTGCATATGATGAGTTTCTGGAATTGTTATATGTTGTTTCCGGCCTCATTTAAACTTGCTTTGGTGTGTTGTTCTTGTATGCATCATCTATTGCCATGAGTAGCATCATGTAGCCTTGTCATGCATCATACTTGGTTGATCATCATGTCTTGTTTATGTGTTGTGCGTTTACCATGTTCTTTGCTTCTTTTCGGTTGTGCTCCTTCTTGATATTTCATGTTTCGTTGCGATTGTGAGGATTCGTTCCACTACGTGGCTTCGTCTTCTTCATGGACTCGTTCTTCTTCCTAGCGGGATTTCAGGAAAGATGACCGTCACCTTGGATCTCACTACTATCTTTGCTATGCTAGTTGTCTCGATGCTATTGCTATGTCGCGCTACCTACCACTCGTTTATCAAGCCTCCCAAATTGCCATGTTAGCCACTAACCTTTTTACCCTTCCTAGAAAACCGTTGTTTGGCTATGTTACCACTTTGCTCAGCCCCTCTAATAGCGTTGCTAGATACAGGTGCAGTTGTTGGCTGTTCCATGTTGGGACATGGATATCATGGGATATCACAATATCTCTTATTTAATTAATGCATCTATATACTAGGTAAAGGGTGGAAGGCTCAGCCTTATGCCTGGTGTTTTGTACCACTCTTGCCGCCCTAGTTTTCCGTCATACCGGTGTTAAGTTCCTTGATTTTGCGTCCCTAACATGGTGAGGGTTTATGGGCCCCTCTTGACAGTTTGCTTTGAATAAAAATCTTCCAGCAAGGCCCAACATTGGTTTTAACATTTGCCATAATAATACTTGAACTTAATAATTATTTGGCATAGGGCATCATGAACCCGAGGATTCTTTCTACATAGCAGGGGGCCAGTGCTGATGGTGTTGGTCCCAAATGGGCAACTTGTGGGGCCACCATAGGGAAACTCGAGGATCTGGTTTTACTTGTAGCTTGACCCATCCGGACGTGGCATGAAACGAGGTACACGCGGCTACTATTTGGGTGTCGGCACGCCGGGACGTCTTTCTAGAATAGTTTTACCATTGTCTAAATGTCTTGTGCACCGGGATTTCGAGTCTGATCGGAGGGTCCCATGATGGAGGATTTTCCCCGCGGATCGTGAGCTTGTCATGGGCTATGTTGGGACACCCCTGCAGGGTTTAAACTTTCGAGAGCCCTGCCCGTGGTTATGTGGAAGATGGGAATTTGTTAATATTCGGTTGTTGAGGACTTGAACTAAACTCAACTAAAATACACCAACCGCGTTGCATAACCGTAACTGTCTCTTTTCGAGGAAGTTCGTGAGGAGAACACGGTTGGGTTATGTTTGAACGTAAGTAGTTCAGGATCACTTATTCATCATTACTAGTTTGCGACTATTTGTGTAGTTTCGCATCTTACTCTTGTATTCGTAAGTTAGCCACCATACCATCCCTAGTTGCTTGCTGCAACCTCACCACTTATCCTTTCCATACCCATTGAGCTTTGCTAGTCTTGATACCCATGGTAATGGGATTGCCGAGTCCTCGTGTCTCACAGATTACTACATCAAGAATTACAGGTACATGTAATGCGATGATCATGATGCGAGAGCGATGTTTTGCCTGTGTTGGAGTTCTTCTTCTTCATCGTCGATCTTGGGTTAAGTTCCTGGTCAGCAGCTTGGGCTAGCAGGGTGGATATCATTAGAGCTTTTGTTTGTGTTTCATCCATAGTCAGATGTTGTTCTCTTGTATGATGTGTTGATGTATTCTTGCGGCAAATGTTTGCCTTTTGTATGTATACCAACTATTATGTAATGGCACAATGTAATGATATCCACCTTGCAAAAGCGTCTCCAATATGCGCTTCTATCCTTGGTGGGACCTTCGAGTTCCTTTAGGATAGAGTCACATATTGGCCATGACAAGGTGTTATCAAAGCCTCGACCGACCATAGGAGCCCCTTGTTTGATTATATAGTTTGGCCGTTGTCGAGTCTAGAAAACTTTTTTTTTGGAGTCTAGTTATATCGGAGAGTAGGAATTCTTTTTACTCCTCAACCCCTTCATCGCCCTGGTGAGAAATCTTGACATAGGTGTTTTGATATACTCCTCTTCCCCTTCAATTTTTTTAGGATCACGCAGTTAATCTTCGTTCATTGCGATGTCAGCTCTTTTCATCCAGTGCTTTTCTCAGCAAGATTATTCGATCCTCTTTGTCTTTTGCAAGATCAATCCTCAGTTCTTTCTCAACGACGTTGTTTCCCCATGTGAAGTTGTCTTTCTTTTCCCATCCACCCACCCTTTTTCTTCTCGAAGCCGGAGTCCGTAATCGAGTATCCATCCTACTCGTGCGAAGCCTTTGTATTCATTCCTCAATTATTTCAACCAGTGTTTTTCTCTTAAAGTTATTCGTCGGTTCCCCGTTCCTAGTTGCCTTTGTTTTTCCTGCCATCCCTTCCCTTTTATTCCCGGAGTGTGAGCCTCTATTCGAGCATCAACTTCATTCGTGCGGAGCCTCTTCAGTCTTTCCTTAGTTGTCTCAACCGGTGAACTCTCGTCTAGTTCATCATTGTTCGTCTCCTTTCCTTTCAAGTGGATTCAATTCAAGTTTTTGGTGTTGACTGTATTCTTTTCCTTTTATGAAGTGTTCCCCCTTGCTCGTTCGCCTCTCCCCAGTTATCCTTCCGGAGTGCCCGAGACATCTCAGAAGATTTGTGTTTGTGTTCAAATTAATTCGAGGTTGTCACCTCATTCTAGTCTTTCAACCGTTTCGGTGCATCATTTCTCATTCAAACAATCCTTTCCAATGGTGTTTCTTTTCAGCGTGCTCTAACCCATAGGCCTTTTCCCAGGATCTTACCTGACTCTTTGTATTTTCTGGAGTTATTCTCAAATTCTTTTCGAAGTTTGACATTAGAATGAATTTCATCAGTCAGACGCTTGTCCAAGATCGACTTCAAATTATTTTCATTGTTGCCTCAACCTCTTTGCTTTTCATTCTCCCGGAGTAACTCAACAATTTTGGAGGTGTTCCTCATCGTCATTCTCAATAGTTGATGACCAAAGAAGAGTTTTCCCCTAAATCTTGTCCGTTTTCTTAGAGATTCGTGGTGCTAGCTTGTTGCTATCCTCTTATTTTCTTTCAATCGTCAAGAATTCTTTTCTTACCCATCCAGAGTAATTCAGGAATTGCTTTTACGTTTCAATTATCCGGAGGCCCCCATTTCAGAATATTTCTTCGGTCCAAGTTTTCAGCTTCGTTCGTTCACATATTTGTACCGGTGCTTCGTTTAGGCTTTCGTTAATCAATTTGCAATCTCTTCGTTCGTTTTCATTGCCACGGTGGTTCATTTAATAATTTCACTTCCGTTCTTATCATATAAATTATTTCATTCTTCCCAAATCCTATCGGTGGTACGTTGAAGACCTTCCCAAGTTTTGCGCTATATCTCCCCTTAATCTTTTCCAATGCGAATAAGTTGTATACAATTCATTGCTTCTCGTCAATTTAATTGATGAAGGATAAGCATAACATAACTCTTATTCTTATTTCATCAAGTTGATTAATTCCTTCCTTGGGAGATTTTTCATGATGAATCTTGGCTCTAAGTTGTTCATCTTTTCTTTTTTCGGAGTTCCAAGTTTTGTCGCTTGTCTCGTCGCGAAGCTCCACCTAAATCATTGCACGACTTTAATCTTATTCTTTTCATCCTTCAATTCTATCTCATCATTCTTTTGTTACCGGAGTTCTTCATGGTGGTTCATTAAGGATTTAATTCATTCTTCAAGTGTTCATCAAGATTCTTGTTGGAGCTCAAGTATCTTTTATTCTTGCATCTCGAAGTGCAATTAATTCTCTGTATTCTTTTGAAGTGGAGTTTTGTGTTTCTCCATTCTCAGCTATTCAATCATATCCGTTTGTGGCCGGTTGTCACCTCATAATTTTGAGATGTTTTACATAAGCCTGCAAAAAGCTTATTCTTTTAGTTGTTGAATTTCCAGCAACTCCGTTCAATCCTTCTTTCTGAGGATGCTTTCAAACTCAATTGTGGTAGAGGATGTCATTTTTCCTCTTCGTTCTTTTCATTCCACTCTTTCATTTCATTAGGAAGTGTTGTGTTGTTCCTCTCATCAAGTATCGTTCCATCTGCCCAAGTTCATGTTCTATACTTTCCCTGTTCAGCTGGAGTGCTACCTAAATTCTTTCGTTCTTGTTCGTTTCTATCTTGTTCTAACTGGAGTGGTTTCAGATTCTATCTTGTTCCCGAGCTTTTGATTCTCGTAATATTCATCGTTCCTCTTTCCTACTCAAGTGTTCTCGACTTTGTTCTTCTTCTCTCTTCAGCTCGTGTTTGACCTCATCCTCTTTCTCTTCCATTTCGGTCCTAAGATCTCGGGACGAGGTCTCTGGTTAGTGGAGGAGAGTTGTAAGGCCCCGAGTCCGATGTGCCAGCTGTCTTCCAGTTATTCGCCATCGTTGCCATGTCATTTGCTTGCGTGTTGCATTTTGCCATGTCATCATGGGCATTGCTTCTGCATGTTTTTCAAATCTTGCATCCGGTCTTTTTCTCCGTTGTCTGTTTCGGAATCTGACTCTCTCACCTGCACCCGTTGCACCTCTCAGATCTTGTTTCATGAGCGGGAGATAAACATTCTCGGAAGGGGCCGAGATTTATCGCCTCGGCTTGGTACACCATCGGTAGACCGCCTGTCAAATTTCGTTCCATTTGGAGGTCGTTTGATGCCCCAATGGTTAACCGTGTTAACCAAAGCCCTCCTTCTCTTTGCAGCCCAGCACCCCTCCTCAATAGCCCGCTAGCCCATCTAAACCCCCTCCATGCTCTCCGTCGTTGGACCATGATCGTGTGGGTGAAAACCACACCTCTTTTGGAATCTCCTAGCTCCCTCTACCTATAAATAGGTCCTCCCCCTCCTTGTTTCGCGGACAAAACCCTAGCGTCCCCTCTCCTGCCGCCGCCGGACATGTCCGCCGGCCACGTCACCCGGCCAATCTGGCGTCGACAGGTCATCGCCGCCGCCACCCGCAGCCAACCGGCGCCCTCCACTTCGCCTCCCTGCACCTCCCACCGCCACGGCTCGTTGAAGCCCGCAGCAGGCCCATGCGGCCCATCCGCCCGCCGCCGGATCCTGCGTGCCATCACAGCTCTGCACGGTGCCGGTTCGCAGGTGCCGCCTCGCCGCTGCCACCACCAGATGTGCCGCCGCCACAGCCCGATTGCGTCACCCTGCTCCCCTCGCTTCCCTCGCGCAACGCCGCTTCCCTCCACCGCTAGCAGCCACCCACGCTCGCCAGCGCCAGCTCCGGCCACTGCCACCCGCCGGAGCGCACCCTGCCGCCTGACCCGACCTCGTCACTGTCCGTGCCCCTCGCCGCTAGACGACGTGTAATCAGATCCAACGCCCTGTGGCTGGATCCGCCCCTTTCCTCGACGTCCCGTTTCTACGGCCCTCGCCGGAGGGCGCCCACGCTACCATGGCCTCCTTTGCCCAGCCACCAGGACCACGACATCCCGGGTCCGCGCCAACCCTCCAACCAAACAGGCGACTGTGCACCTCTCCATCCCGCGCCGACCTGGACGGCCCCATCCAGCCTCATCTCGGCACGGCGACGTCCTTGAACCAAAGGGGATCCGCTCGTCCCTGAACCGCCCGATCCTATTTTCGTGTTGGTATAATTCTAGTAAGTCATTTGAAAAATCATCTCATATGTACATGTTTGTGGTGGCATAACTCCGTGCATATTGATCCGATTTGTGTATATGATATGTCAAAATGTTCATCTCAGAGTGCTCTAAATGCTAGTGTCATTTGCATGTATGTTACTATTCATATTGATGCCTTTCATTGTTGAAAAAGTGCTAAACGATATAACCTGCTGAAAACTGTTATAACTTATTGTTTTGTCTTTTTCATAGCATTTTGTGTGTTTATCTTTTGAGCATCATGTCTACATGTTTTAGAAGCATCTTCGTGCCATCTTTACAGTGGTGAAATCCATGTATTTTTATGTGCCTTGTGGTGAGTACAACAAGCTTGCAAAGTGTGCTACTTGATGTTGTTGATTTATGAGACTTAGTGAATTTTGCTAAGTCTGTAACTGTTACATTATGTCGGCATATTAATTTGAAGCTACCATCTATTCCATGCATAATCTGGAGATGCCTAATTGACATGTTTTGATGTCCATGTTATGCCCTATCATGCCATGCCATTTGATGCCTCATACATGTCCTGTAGCATATGTTTTCATTGCCATGAACATGCCTAAATGATGTTCCAGTTTTTTGTTATCTTCATGATGCCATGTTATGAGCTTGTTATTAATTAATCTATGCCTATTTTGGAGATGCTCCAATTACATGAATTGAATTATGCTATGAGTAATTGGTCCACGTGCCAAGTTTGATAATTTTGGACTTCATATGACCTCTGTTACAAGCTTTTAAACATGCTATGCTGATGTTGCTGTTTTACACATGCTGAAACTATTGTAACTTTCAAATTAATCTTGGTGGTTCCCACTAGTCCATGAGCCATATGAATATGATGCCTTGATGTTATTTTCTCCTTGTTATGTGTACTTTGATGACATGCCCTTGGTTGCCATATAACTTGCTGTAGCTTGACTCTTTCTTGCTCTAAAGGTACCATCGTGCTAAATCTGTCATCTTGTTAACAACTTGTTCCTTTTTGCAAATATCATAGTAAATACTACATGCTTCATATGAACTTGTGCCCTTGGACTAAGTTGAAGTATATCATGTCTACTACATGCCCATGTCTTCTTCATAATTATTGAAGGTGCTATGCTTGCTGTTATGTGCCTCAAAAGCCAGCATCTTAATGTTATTCTTTTGCATTATCGGATTTCCTCTAAGTCTGAGAATTAGCTTATATCATGTTTCATCTTGTCTTCTTGATTGCCATTGATCTAGGGGATATATGGAGATGCTTATTAATCATGTTTTTCCATTTTTAACCTGTACTTTAACTCCATTCTTTTGCTTGTTATGTTCTTGCAAGATATCATCATTGTTTCATGCCTCCAACATGCAACATTTTATTCCTGCTCACATGTATGCCCTGTTTTTCACTAAGTCATAATCTATGTTATCAAGTTGTTTTTCGCCTTGATCATCTTGGATTAATCCTGATGCCTATGGACCTGAACCTTAATGATATTTGAAGCATGTAATCTGTACTTTAAGTGCATATCAAGTTCCTGTAGCATGTTGTTTCCTTGACTGCAAAGTGCTTAGTTGTTGTTTTGGACAGATTGTGTTTAAAACTTGTATTGATTGTATGTGTTGAACCATGGTTCCGTTTGGAGTATGCTCCATATGAAACTTGCTTAGTTTTGCATCTAGTTTCATCATGCCTTGTTGCATTCTTGTTTTGAAGTGTTTGTGATGTTGTTTTGCTTGCTTTTGCATCAATGTCATGTTTAACTTATTTTGCTCATATCTTCTAGGCCGTTGTCACATCCCTGTGTTAGTCATGCATTAGGATTGGTTGAAAATGTGCATCATGTTTAAATTCCCAGAAAACTGAAATGGGGATGACAGAACCCCCAGCCCCCCTGGAACAACTAGGTTTTACTAAAAACTTTTTGATTGAACCTGAAATGCCCTTCTAAAAAGCCCACCCTTTTTGTTTTGGGTTAAAACCTTTGACAAAAATGGTGCACATTTTTCTAGCACAACTAAAGGTCATTGGATTAATTCTTATAGTATTTGCATTTGGGCATTTAAATGCTATAAAATATTTTAACTTCTCAAATAATCATAAACTAAAATGTTTGTTGT
The DNA here is from genome assembly GCF_003073215.2 of Triticum urartu. Taxonomy (NCBI): domain Eukaryota; kingdom Viridiplantae; phylum Streptophyta; class Magnoliopsida; order Poales; family Poaceae; genus Triticum; species Triticum urartu. The sequence continues at coordinate 306,281,028 of NC_053024.1, forward strand.
TGGATATATTCTAAGCAGTAGCCATGATTAATTTTATGATTTTTGGAAATGCCCTGCCATTTTTAATAAAGCCATGAAGTTACAAAAATAATAGAATAAATAAAAAACAGAAAAAGAGAGAGAAAGAAACTAACCTGGCAAGTCACCAGCTGGCCCACCTGGCGGCCCAGCACTGTCCTGGCCCGCGCCAGCCAGCTGCTTCTTCCCCGCCAGGAACGCAAGGAGGTGACGCTAGCGTGCCTGAGCTCGCCACAGCGCCACCTGCTTGCCGCCCGCGCCTTGGACGTCTAGATGACCTCCACATCGTTGCCCCGACCCCCTGGACCTCTCCATTCGTCCCCAACGCCTCTCCCTCGCCGTTCCCCACCATGGCCGACGCCCCTGCCGCCGCACCGTCGTCGTAACCGTGCCCTCCGTCGTCCTCGCGCCGCGCCATCGTGTCCACGAGCTCCGCCGTCGTCGACTACATCGAGCAGGCCGAGCCCCGAGCGCTCGCCCGCTCTGGAATCGCCCTGACCCCGTCTTCCCCAACTCTGGCCACCGGAGATCCCCTTCGCCATCCCCGCCGCATCAGCTCGTCCCCGACCTCACCGACTGCCTCGACGTGACCCCCGTGAGCTCAGCCACGTCCCCATCCTCTCCAGTTAACCTCTCGAGCACCGCAGCGACCGCACCAAGCTCGTCCGAACCCACCGCCGCCATCGCACGTCGCCGTTGTGGCCACAGCCACGTTGGGTCGCAACCAAGCATGCCATCGTCTTCAACGCACTCGCCGGAGCCCATAGCACCCCCGCACGCCCCTCGCCGTGCCTGCTAGTGACTAGTTCAACCTCGCCCAAACTCCCGCAGCCGCAACACTCATCGCCGCCGGCGTTTCCGACCACCCCAGCTCCACTCACTTCCACCACTCGACGCGGCTCACTCCCCGCATCACATAGATGGTCTCTGCCGTCCTTTTGGTCGCCGAAGTGCAAAACCCGCGCTGCTCCGCCGCGTCTAGCCTCGCCGGCGGCTAAACGCCGGCGAGTTTGACCCTGTTTGACCCCGTGTGGGCCCAGGTTGACTTCCCCTGAGTCCCTGACACGTGGGACCGCCCAGCTAATTAACTTAGTTTAGCACTAATCAAAAATTAGTTAGTTAATTAACTACTGACACACGGGTCCCACTAGTTAGGTTTGACCTGGACCAGCCCGTTGACCGCTGACGTCACACTGACGCCAGGCTGACGCACTAAATACTTTTCTGGATTTATTCTTTAATAGGAAATTCCAGGAAATAGCCAAAACTTCTAAAAATCATAGACAATCAACCATAGCTCCAAATCAAACAATTTATATATGAAAAATGACCATAAAAATTCAATCTATCCATCTGTAATGGTTTCATGCATGACAAAACAAGATAACCTTGCTATTTAAGCAAAATAAGATAATGCACTAATAAGGCTATGTTAAATAAACTAACATTTGAATCTTTGATACAAATGAGTTCATTCCTTTCTGTTTTAGCTTGCATTAGGCCAAGACACATTCATTTTACCATGTCATAGCATGCATCATATTGTTGCACATTGTCATGTGTTGATTATGTTCGGTGTTTCTTTCGTGGTAGGTTCTGCCTCCGAGGATAACCCCGAGTATCTGTCTGAAGGGCAGTACCCTACTACCACTACATCAGGCAAGCAACCCATTGATCATTCCGATACAAACCCATGTTCTCGCTTCTGCTCTTGTTTACTACATTAAGACAACGCGATTCAAACTGCTGTGTGCTACGGTAGTTGAACGCTTATCCTCTGCATGACCTGTCATTTCCACGGTAACTAGATGAAACCCACTAGCATGTGTAGGAGTTGATTGAGCCATGTATGTGATTCCTACCTTGCTATGCCTGCTATGCTTAGAGTTGTGTCAGGTCTGGTTCATTTGGCTGATGGTCTAGAGTGAAATGATTATGTCGGTAATGTGAGGGATGTGTTGAACATTTTTGGTAAAGGTATCGATGAGAGGCCATGTAGGAGTACATGGTGGTTGTTTCATTGAGGCCGTCCGTAAGAACTGAGATCTGTATGTGTGATTTAAGATTCAGCTACTACCACACATTGGGCCCTGAAATATCACCCCGCTCGACTTACTGACCCCTCTTGCCCTCTGTCCAGGAGTTGCAACTAGTTTTTGGTGTTTGTAGGTTATGTGTTGGCGGCCGTGCGTAGCGTTGACTCTAGGGGTGGGCTATGATGCAGTAGATACACTGTGGCCAAGTATGTCGAGCGCCCGTTTGGCGTCTCGGGTCCCTGTACACATCGTTTGGGGCCGTTGAGGACACCCCGGCCAGATTTCCTTACGAATGGAACATCGGTAGGCGATAAACCTGGACTAGAGACTTGTGCGGTTAGTCAGGTCGTGGTCTACACCCACGTCGGTTTTTGCTTGAAGTCTACCGAGCACATGTCGCGTGTAGACGCTAAGTGGTGGAAACATGTGTGATGAAGTACACCCCTGCAGGGTATAAAACTATTCGAATAGCCGTGTCCGCGGTAAAGGACTACTTGGTTGCCTATACAGTTCATAGACAAGTTAATGGATACTACTAAAAGACTCAAGATTAGTGTGCGTACCGAGGATGGCACTCTCGTAGGATGACGAGGGAGGATCCCCGGTGGAGTATTGTGTTGGTGAGTAGTGGACTCGTGTGCGAACACTATTTTACTAGTGGAGTCTCGTAGGATAGCTTAGCCAAGAGTCAAAGCTGGCTTGCTGCAATAACTCCACCACCTTCTTGAGAATGAGCATGTATAGTAGGTTCTGATGTAAGACTTGTTGAGTACCTTTGTACTCATGTTTGCTTAATTACTGTTTTTAGACGCAACACCGCCCCCTCCGATGGGTTCTACGTAGACCTTGATGTCGACGAGTGAATAGCCACCCAGGTGGTGATCCTGGCCATGGAGGTCCCTTTGTAGATAGACAGGCTTCGAGAAGCCTTCTTCTTTGTAGTGTCTGTACTCAGACTATTTGCTTCCGCATGTGCTTATATGTTTGTATGACTTGAGTGTCGGGTCATGTGACCCCTACCTGTATGCACTTGTTATGTATGGCTCTCTAAAGCCTTTAAATAAAGTACTTGAGTTGTAGAGTTTTGTTGTGATGCCATGTTGTATTTGCACATATTGAGCATATTGTGTGTATGATTGAAATGCTTGGTGTTGGAAATATGCCCTAGAGGCAATAATAAATTGATTATTATTATATTTCCTTGTTCATGATAATCGTTTATTATCCATGCTAGAATTGTATTGATAGGAAACTCAGATACATGTGTGGATACATAGACAACACCATGTCCCTAGTAAGCCTCTAGTTGACTAGCTCGTTGATCAATAGATGGTTACGATTTCCTAACCATGGACATTGGATGCGTTGATAACGGGATCACATCATTGGGAGAATGATGTGATGGACAAGACCCAATCCTAAGCATAGCACTAGATCGTGTAGTTCGTATGCTAAAGCTTTTCTAATGTCAAGTATCATTTCCTTAGACCATGAGATTGTGCAACTCCCGGATACCGTAGGAGTGCTTTGGGTGTGCCAAACGTCACAACGTAACTGGGTGACTATAAAGGTGCACTACGGGTATCTCCGAAAGTGTCTGTTGGGTTGGCACGAATCGAGATTGGGATTTGTCACTCCGTGTAAACGGAAAGGTATCTCTGGTCCCACTCGGTAGGACATCATCATAATGTGCACAATGTGATCAAGGAGTTGATCACGGTATGATCTGTTATGGGACGAGTAAAGAGACTTGCCGGTAATGACATTGAACAAGGTATCGGGATACCGACGATCGAATCTCGGGCAAGTATCATACCGATAGACAAAGGGAATTGTATACGGGATTGATTAAGTCCTTGACATCGTGGTTCATCCGATGAGATCATCGTGGAACATGTGGGAGCCAACATGGGTATCCAGATCCCGCTAATGGTTATTGACCGGAGAACGTCTCGGTCATGTCTGCATGGTTCCCGAACCCGTAGGGTCTACACACTTAAGGTTCAATGACGCTAGGGTTATAAAGGAAGTTTGTATGTGGTTACCGAATGTTTTTCGGAGTCCCGGATGAGATCCCGGACGTCATGAGGAGTTCCGGAATGGTCCGGAGGTAAAGATTTATATATAGGAAGTCCTATTTCGGCCATCGGGACAAGTTTCGGGGTCATCGGTATTGTACCGGGACCACCGGAAGGGTCCCGGGGGTCCACCGGGTGGGGCCACCTGCCCCGGGGGGCCACATGGGCTGTAGGGGGTGCGCCTTGGCCTACATGGGCCAAGGGCACCAGCCCCAAGAGGCCCATGCGCCTAGGGTTTCAAGAAGGGAAGAGTCCCACAAGGGGAAGGCACCCCTAGGTGCCTTGGGGAGAGGGAAACCTCCCTTGGCCGCCGCCCCCTAGGATATTGGATCTCCTAGGGCCGGCTCCCCCCCCCTTGGGCTCCCTATATATAGTGGGGGAAGGAGGGCCTCTTAGAACACACCTTTTGGCTTTTGGTGCAGCCCTCCCCCTCTCCCAAGTCCTTCTCCTCTCCCGTGGTGCTTGGCGTAGCCCTGCAGGATTGCCACGCTCCTCCACCACCACCACGCCGTTGTGCTGCTGCTGGATGGAGTCTTCCTCAACCTCTCCCTCTCTCCTTGCTGGATTAAGGCATGGGAGACGTCACCGGGCTGTACGTGTGTTGAACGCGGAGGTGCCGTCCGTTCGGCACTAGGATCTCCGGTGATTTGGATCACGACGAGTACGACTCCTTCAACCCCGTTCTCTTGAACGCTTCCGCTTAGTGATCTACAAGGGTATGTAGATGCACTCTCCTTCCCCTCGTTGCTGGTATCTCCATAGATAGTTCTTGGTGACACGTAGGAAAATTTTGAATTTCTGCTACGTTCCCCAATAGTGGCATCATGAGCTAGGTCTATGCGTAGTTACTATGCACGAGTAGAATACAAAGTAGTTGTGGGCGTTGATTTTGTTCAATATGCTTACCGTTACTAGTCCAATCTTGTTTCGACGGTATTGTGGGATGAAGCGGCCCGGACCGACCTTACACGTACTCTTACGTGAGACTGGTTCCACCGACTGACATGCACTAGTTGCATAAGGTGGCTAGCGGGTGTCTGTCTCTCCCACTTTAGTCGGAACGGATTCGATGAAAAGGGTCCTTATGAAGGGTAAATAGCAATTGGCATATCACGTTGTGGTCTTTGCGTAGGTAAGAAACGTTCTTGCTAGAAACCCATAGCAGCCACTTAGAACATGCAAACAACAATTAGAGGACGTCTAACTTGTTTTTGCAGGGTATGCTATGTGATGTGATATGGCCAAAGGATGTGATGAATGATATATGTGATGTATGAGATTGATCATGTTCTTGTAATAGGAATCACGACTTGCATGTCGATGAGTATGACAACCGGCAGGAGCCATAGGAGTTGTCTTTATTTATTTATGACCTGCGTGTCAACTTAAACGTCATGTAATTACTTTACTTTATTGCTAAAGCGTTAGCCATAGTAGTAGAAGTAATAGATGACGAGACAACTTCAAGAAGACACGATGATGGAGATCATGATGATGGAGATCATGGTGTCATGCCGGTGACGATGATGATCATGGAGCCCCGAAGATGGAGATCAAAAGGAGCAATATGATATTGGCCATATCATGTCACTATTTGATTGCATGTGATGTTTATCATGTTTATACATCTTATTTGCTTAGAACGACGATAGTAAATAAGATGATCCCTCATTAAAATTTCAAGAAAGTGTTCCCCCTAACTGTGCATCATTGCGACAGTTCGTTGTTTCAAAGCACCACATGATGATCGGGTGTTTGATTCTAACGTTCACATACAACAGGTGTAAGACAGATTTACACACGCGAAACACTTAGGTTGACTTGACGAGCCTAGCATGTGTACAGACATGGCCTCGGAACACAGAAGACCGAAAGGTCGAGCATGAGTCGTATGGTAGATACGATCAACATGAAGATGTTCACCGACATTGACTAGTCCGTCTCACGTGATGATCGGACACGGCCTAGTTGACTCGGATCATGTAATCACTTAGATGACTAGAGGGATGTCTATCTGAGTGGAAGTTCATAAGATGAACTTAACTATCCTGAACATAGTCAAAAGGTCTTCGCAAATTATGTCGTAGCTCGCGCTTCAGTTCTACTGTTTAGTTATGTTCCTAGAGAAAATTTAGTTGAAAGTTGATATTAGCAATTATGCGGACTAGGTCCGTAAACTGAGGATTGTCCTCATTGCTTCATAGAAGGCTTATGTCCTTAATGCACCGCTCAGTGTGCTGAACCTCGAACATCGTCTGTGGATGTTGCGAACATCTGATATACACGATTTGATAACTACGTGATAGTTCAGTTAAACGGTTTAGAGTTGAGGCACCGAAGATGTTTTGAAACGTCGCGAAATATATGAGATGTTTCGAGGGCTGAAATTGGGATTTCAGGCTCGTGCCCACGTCAAGAGGTATAAGACCTCCGACGATTTTCTTAGCCTACAAACTAAGGGAGAAAAGCCCAATTGTTGAGCCTGTGCTCAGATTGTCTGAGTACAACAATCATTTGAATCAAGTGGGAGTTGATCTTCCAGATAAGATAGTGATGTTTCTCCGAAGTCATTACCACCAAGCTGCTAGAGCTTCGTGATGAACTATAATATATCAGGGACATATATGATGATCCTTGAGATATTCGTGATTTTTGACACCACAAAAGTAGAAATCAAGAAGGAGCATCAATTGTTGATGGTTGGTGAAACCACTAGTTTCAAGATGGGCAAGGGCAAGAAGGGATACTTCATGAAACGGCAATTCAGCTGCTACTCTAGTGAAGAAACCCAAGGTTGAACCCAAACCCGAGACTAAGTGCTTCTGTAATAAGGGGAACAACCACTGGAGCAGAATTACCCTAGATACTTGGTAGATGAGAAGGCTGGCAAGGTCGATAGAAGTATATTGGATATACATTGTGTTGATGTGTACTTTACTAGTACTCCTAGTAGCACTAGGGTATTAGATACCGGTTCGGTTGCTAAGTGTTAGTAACTCGAAATAAAAGCTACGGAATAAACGGAGACTAGCTAAAGGTGAGCTGACGATATGTGTTGGAAGTGTTTCCAATGTTGATATGATCAAGCATCGCACGCTCCCTCCACCATCGAGATTGGTGTTAAACCTAAATAATTGTTATTTGGTGTTTGCGTTGAGCATAGACGTGATTGGATTATGTCTATCGCAATACGGTTATTCATTTAAGGAGAATAATGGTTACTCTGTTTATTTGAATAATACCTTCAATGGTCTTACACCTAAAATGAATGGTTCATTGAATCTCGATCGTAGTGATACACATGTTCATGCCAAAAGATATAAGATAGTAATGATAGTACCACCTACTTGTGGCACTGCCACTTAAGTCATATCGGTATAAAACGCATGAAGAAGCTCCATGTTGATGGATCTTTGGACTCACTCATTTTTGAAAAGTTTGAGACATGCGAACCATGTATATTGGTGTATATGCATGAAGAAACTCCATGCAAATGGACCGTTTGAACTCACTTGATTTTGAATCACTTGAGACATGCAAATCATACCACATGGGCAAGATGACTGAAAGCCTCGTTTTCAGTAAAATGGAACTAGAAAGCAACTTGTTGGAAGTAATACATTTTGATGTGTGCAGTCCAATGAGTGCTGAGGCATGTAGTGGATATCGTTATGTTCTTACTTCACAGATGATTTGAGTAGATGTTGAGTATATTTACTTGATGAATCATGAGTCTGAATTATTGAAAGGTCAAGTAATTTCAGTGTGAAGTTGAAAGATCGTCGTGACAAGAAGATAAAAGATCTATGATATGATCATAGAGATGAATATCGGAATTACGAGTTTGGCACAGAATTAAGACATTGTGGAAATTGTTTCACAACTAATACAGCCTGGAACACCATAGTGTGATGGTGTGTCCGAACATCATAACTGCACCCTATTGGATATGATGCATACCATGATGTCTCTTATTGAATTACCACAATAGTTTATGGGTTAGGCATTAGAGACAACCACATTCACTTTAAAAGGGGCACCACGTAATTCCGATGAGATGACACCGTATGAACTATGGTTTAGAGAAACCTAAGCTGTCATTTCTTAAAAGTTTGGGGCTGCGACGCTTATGTGAAAAAGTTTCAGGATGATAAGCTCGAACCCAAAGCGGATAAATGCATCTTCATAGGACACCCAAAACAGTTGGGTATACCTCCTGTCTCAGATCCGAAAGCAGTAAGGGATTGTTTCTAGAATCGGGTCCTTTCTCGAGGAAAAGTTTCTCTCAAAAGAATTGAGTGGGAGGATGGTGGAGACTTGATGAGGTTATTAAACCGTCTCTTCAACTAGTGTGTGGCAGGGCACAGGAAGTTGTTCCTGTGGCACCTACACCAATTGAAGTGGAAGCTTATGATAGTGATCATGAAACTTCAGATCAAGTCACTACTAAACCTCGTGGGATGACAAGGATGAGTACTAGTTCAGAGTGGTACGTAATCCTGTCTTGGAAGTCATGTTGCTAGACAACAATGAACCTACGAGCTATGGAGAAGCGATGGTGGGCCCGGATTCCGATAAATGGCTCGAGGCCATAAAATCCGAGAGAGGATCCATGTATGAAAACAAAGTGTAGACTTTGGCAGAACGGCTCGATGGTCGTAAGGCTGTTGAGTACAGATGGATTTTAAAAGGAAGACGGACAATGATGGTAAATGTCACCATTAAGAAAGCTCGACTTGTCGTTAAGATGTTTTCCGACAAGTTCAAGGAGTTGACTACGATGAGACTTTCTCACTCGTAGCGATGCTAAGAGTCTGTTGGAATTATATTAGCGATTACTGCATTATTTATGAAATCTTGCAGATAGGATGTCAAAACATTGTTTCCTCGACGATTTGCTTGAGAAAAGGTTGTATATGATACAATCGGAAGGTTTTCTCAATCCTGAAAGATGCTGACAAGTGTGCAAAGCTCCAGCTATCCTTCTAAGGACTGGAGTAAGCATCTCGGAGTTGGAATGTATGCTTTGATGAGATGATCAAAGTTTTTGGGTGTATACAAAGTTTATGAGAAACTTGTATTTCCAAAGAAGTGAGTGGGAGCACTATAGAATTTCTAATGAGTATATGTTGTTGACATATTGTTGATCAGAAATGACGTAGAATTTCTGGAAAGCATATAGGATTATTTGGAAAGTGTTTTTCAATGGAAAGCCTGGATTAAGCTACTTGAACATTGAGTATCAAGATCTATAAGGATAGATCAAAACGCTTAATGGTACTTTCAAATGAGCACATACCTTAACATGATCTTGAAGGTGTTCAAGATGGACCAGTCAAAGAAGGAGTTCTTGCCTGGGTTGTAAGGTACGAAGTTAAGACTTAAAGCTCGACCACGGCAGAACAGAGAGAAAGGACGAAGGTCGTCCCCTATGCTTAGACATAGGCTCCATAGTATGCTATGATGTGTACCGCACCTGAAGTGTGCCTTGCCATGAGTCGGTCAAGGGGTACAAGAGTGATCCAAGAATGGATCACAGGACAGCGGTCAAAGTTATCCTTAGTAACTAGTGGACTAAGGAATTTTCTCGATTATGGAGGTGGTAAAAGAGTTCGTCGTAAAGGGTTACGTCGATGCAAGCTTAACACCTATCCGGATAGCTCTGAGTAGAGATACCGGATACATATAATGGAGCAACAATTTAGAATAGCTCCAAGTAGAACAGTTATTTGAAATGGCTCCAAATATAGCGTAGAGATTTGCGAAGTACATACGGATCTGAATGTTGCAGACCCATTGACTAAAACCTCTCTCACAAGCATAACATGATCAAACCCAGAACTCATCGAGTGTTAATCACATGGTAATGTGAACTAGATTATTGACTCTAGTAAACTCTTTGGGTGTTAGTCACATGGGGATGTGACCTTGAGTGTTAATCACATATCGATGTGAACTGGATTATTGACTCTAGTGCAAGTGGGAGACTGTTGGAAATATGCCCTAGAGGCAATAATAAATTGATTATTATTATATTTCCTTGTTCATGATAATCGTTTATTATCCATGCTAGAATTGTATTGATAGGAAACTCAGATACATGTGTGGATACATAGACAACACCATGTCCCTAGTAAGCCTCTAGTTGACTAGCTCGTTGATCAATAGATGGTTACGGTTTCCTAACCATGGACATTGGATGTCGTTGATAACGGGATCACATCATTGGGAGAATGATGTGATGGACAAGACCCAATCCTAAGCATAGCACTAGATCGTGTAGTTCGTATGCTAAAGCTTTTCTAATGTCAAGTATCATTTCCTTAGACCATGAGATTGTGCAACTCCCGGATACCGTAGGAGTTCTTTGGGTGTGCCAAACGTCACAATGTAACTGGGTGACTATAAAGGTGCACTACGGGTATCTCCGAAAGTGTCTGTTGGGTTGGCACGAATCGAGACTGGGATTTGTCACTCCGTGTAAATGGAAAGGTATCTCTGGGCCCACTCGGTAGGACATCATCATAATGTGCACAATGTGATCAAGGAGTTGATCACAGGATGATGTGTTACGGAACGAGTAAAGAGACTTGCCGGTAACGAGATTGAACAAGGTATCGGGATACCGACGATCGAATCTCGGGCAAGTATCGTACCGATAGACAAAGGGAATTGTATACGGGATTGATTAAGTCCTTGACATCGTGGTTCATCTGATGAGATCATCGTGGAACATGTGGGAGCCAACATGGGTATCCAGATCCCGCTATTGGTTATTGACCGGAGAACGTCTCGGTCATGTCTGCATGGTTCCCGAACCCGTAGGGTCTACACACTTAAGGTTTGATGACGCTAGGGTTATAAAGGAAGTTTGTATGTGGTTACCGAATGTTTTTCGGAGTCCCGGATGAGATCCCGGACGTCACGAGGAGTTCCGGAATGGTCCGGAGGTAAAGATTTATATATAGGAAGTCCTATTTCGGCCATCGGGACAAGTTTTGGGGTCATCGGTATTGTACCAGGACCACGGGAAGGGTCCCGGGGGTCCACCAGGTGGGGCCACCTGCCCCGGGGGGCCACATGGGCTGTCGGGGGTGCGCCTTAGCCTACATGGTCCAAGGGCACCAGCCCCAAGAGGCCCATGCGCCTAGGGTTTCAAGAAGGGAAGAGTCCCACAAGGGGAAGGCACCCCTAGGTGCCTTGGGGGGGAGGGAAACCTCCCTTGGCCGCCGCCCCCCTAGGAGATTGGATCTCCTAGGGCCGGCGCCCCCCCCCCCTTGGGCTCCCTATATATAGTGGGGGAAGGAGGGCCTCTTAGAACACACCTTTTGGCTTTTGGTGCAGCCCTCCCCCTCTCCCAAGTCCTTCTCCTCTCCCGCGGTGCTTGGCGTAGCCCTGCAGGATTGCCACGCTCCTCCACCACCACCACGCCATTGTGCTGCTGCTGGATGGAGTCTTCCTCAACCTCTCCCTCTCTCCTTGCTGGATCAAGGCATGGGAGACGTCACCGGGCTGTACGTGTGTTGAACGCGGAGGTGCCGTCCGTTCGGCACTAGGATCTCCGGTGATTTGGATCACGACGAGTACGACTCCTTCAACCCCGTTCTCTTGATCGCTTCCGCTTAGCGATCTACAAGGGTATGTAGATGCACTCTCCTTCCCCTCGTTGCTGGTCTCTCCATAGATAGATCTTGGTGACACGTAGGAAAATTTTGAATTTCTGCTACGTTCCCCAACACTTGGTATGTGTGGGTTCCGACAATCTAGTTGTTTATCCTTGGCAGCCATTCTTATGGGGAAATGTAGTCTAGTGTTCCTCAAGACATACTAGTCCGCTACAGCCCGGTTCACCGGAGTCCTGCTAGCCCAGCACTACTGCTCAGGACACTTGACTGGCCGGCATGTGTTTCACTTCGTTCCTATGTCTGTCCCTTCGGGGAAATGTCACGTGGTGACATCCGGAGTCCTACCTAGCCTGCTACAGCCCGGGTTCCCCGGAGTCCTGTAAGCCCAGTGCTATAGCCCGGATTCACTCGCTGATGACCGACATGCTCGATGTGATTCATGTATGCCTGTCTCCATAGGTCTGTGCCGCTTTGGGTTCACAACTAGCCATGTCGGCCCGGGTTCTCCGTCATATGGATGCTAGCGACGCTATCATATACGTGAGCCAAAAGGCGCAAATGGTCCCGGGCCATGGTAAGGCGACACCCGTGGGGATACCGTGCGTGAGGCCGCAATGTGATATGAGGTGTTACCAGCTAGATCGATGTGACTTAGAATCGGGGTCCTGACAGCGTTGGCATCAGAGCCGGACTGCCTGTAGGTTCGTTGAGCCAAACTGGTCGATGTCGAGTCTAGAAATGTTTTAGCTATATGTAGGGGAATTGATTGTGGGAGGGAACGTAAGGCTCTTTTACTCCTTTACCTTATGCCCTCTGATCTGAGTCATTCTCTTCTCATTCAACGTGGGTTAAGGACTAGGCTCTCTTCTTCTGTCAGGTTCACGTGTTACTAATCTGTAGTAGCTTATAGGGTTGTTATTACAATCCTTAGTACAGTTTCTACTACTTTTAGTATGTTGCCAGTTGAATCAGAACCTTGATATGATGTTGTTGAGTGGTACTGCAAACTATTGTGGATGTCTCAAATCTTTTTCTGAGCATTTACAGCTGTTATGATGTCCAATTTTCCCTAGAAATTCTAATGTCTTTGCATTGTGGTTGTGCTTTCAGATGGCCACTCGTGCTCAAAACCAAGTGGTTCGCCTGACTCGGTGCCTCGATGTGCCCGGTCATACTGCTATGTTAGTCCGGGTAATGATCGAGACGGGTTACCGTTGGTATCCCGAATACACTGTCGAAGAGCAATTCCAAGACTTTAATCAAAGCCAATATTTCTGCACCGTCAGGATATTTCCTTCTTATCCTGGATCTACCGAGCCCCTCAACTGTTCCTATGGACTCGGGGTTACTGTTGAGATGGCTGTGTAGGATGCTGCCTATTCCATGATGACCATCATACGTGTCCGGACTGGCCTGTTTCGGAACACCGACTTCCGTTATATGCCAGCCTCACTCCTGGGAGTGCAAGGGTATCTCCAGGCTATCTATGCTGACTCCACTCAGGAGGACTCACTAACGCGTACCACTGCCGAGATGCTCGACGATAAGGACCGAGAGAATCGGGCCTTGAGACTGGAGCTTTTCAACACCCATGCTGATCATTGGGTCACTTTAACTCGGTTTGCACCTGCGGTGCAAGCTGGATGTATGGATACAAGGGATTTGTATCTTGAGAGACCTGCTCTACCAGACATGGTGGATTAGCGTGATGTGGGAGGCATTACCCCACCCTGTGGTCCCCGCAGGCCACCGTTTGTTGGTCCAAGACCTCATCCTAGCCCCTTTGGTCCACAAGCTCCTTAGGACCGTCTGTTCCCGGATGATCACGTTGAACTTCCAGGCTATGGAGGTGACTTCTATGAGGACTAATACGGAGCTGTCTGAGTTAGTAGTAGTATCACTAGTATTGTAACAGTTGTATCTCCACTGTCCTGCGTGACTTGTGGAATATGACTTTGTGTGTAATCAATTCTGGAGGTGTAGACAAATAATGTATAGGAGCTTGGAATGCCTCCGATGAGATGTAACTTCTTTCATCATAGTTGTACTGTAGCCTGGGCTTGTACTAAACTATGTATGGTGTGTATGACCGTTGGTATATATATGGCAGTTCTATATTACCATGACATACGGATGAACATCTCTGCATTCCGTGTTATCCATTACATTCTGCACTTCCTTGCTAAGTTTGTGCCATCCTTATCTAAACCGTTGTCTTGTTTTCTTCTAGGATGGTCAACACCTGCAGCAACCCTGCTGCCCCGGAGCAGGGGGAAGCCAGTGCAGTTAGGGGTTAAAATCTGCCTCACCCGCCTTCTCTGGCCGAAGTGATGCTGGAGGCGGAAAGAAACAAGCGTGAGACTAACCGCTTGCTGGAGCGGATTGAGCAGAACACTGCACGCCATCAGCAAAATGACTTGGTGTCAATCAATGACTTCATCAAGTTGTACCCACCAAAGTTTAACCATTCCGTCGAGCCCCTCGATGCGGATGACTGGCTTCACAGCATCACCCACAAGCTACGTTCTGCCAACGTAGTCGGAGCTAATAAGGTTACTTATGCTGCCTATCACCTCGAAGGCCCTGCTAGCCATTGGTGGGAAAATTTTGAAGCTATGCGCCCGGTCGGCCAAATCACTGCTTGGGCTGAATTCAGTGAGGCTTTCCGTGAGCATCACATCCCGGAAGGTCTCATAGATCGCAAGAGGGAAGAGTTCTGCAATTTCACCCAAGGAAGACTGACTGTGGATGCATATAGTCGCGAATTTGGGAATCTGGCACATTATGCTCCTGAAGAAGTATCTACCGACGCTAAGAAGCAGGCAAGGTTCCGCAAGGGACTTAGCCCTGAGCTTCGCCGCGATCTTCGTCTGCACAAGTGCACCTCCTTTCAGAAGTTGGTCCATAAATCCATCAGTGCTAAGACAGGCCAGTCTGATTATGACGCTTCACGCAAGCACTCTCGTGATTTTGGCTCTTCATCTGGCTCTGGATCTCAGAAGCGCCGGGTGTGGATTCCAAGCACGGCACTGCCACCCAGGTTCATTCTGAGGCCATCCTTTGAGGTGCCTCGTCCCAACCAGCAGTTTGCACCGCCCAAGCCCTATGGTGGCCCCGCTGCTAATGCTGCTCCACGCCCCAATGTTGTGACATGTTTCAAGTGTGGAGAGCCGGGTCACTATAGTCGAGAGTGTCCTCAGAACAACAACCCCAATCAGTCTGGAAAGTCCGTTGGTCGTGGTAAGCCAGCGGGAAAGACAATCTACGCCAAGCCGGTCACCACTGCACGTGGCCATGTCAACTATGTTTCACCTGAGGAGGCTCATGAGGATCCTAACGTCGTCCTTGGTACTCTCCTTGTTAATTGCCATCCGGCATCTATTCTTTTCGATACTGGAGCATCTCATTCATTCATATCCGAGAACTATGCTCGATTGCATAACACGACATTCTGTGACATGCCCACTACCATGGAAATTCAAACCCCTGGCTCTAGACGGCAAACTTCTAGAGTAAGCCATGGGAACGAAATTCTTGTCGATGGACTTCTCTTCCTTGCATCCTTAATAGCTCTCAAGTCCTCGGACATAAACATCATCTTGGGTATGGACTGGATGTCATCTCATTATGCTAAGATTGATTGCGCCACTAGAACCGTTCAACTTACTCACCCATCGGGCAAGATAGTCAATGTCTTAACTCGAGTGGCCAAGCGCTAGCTTTACTCCCTAAATGCCAACCCCCTTCCAGACCTTGAGGATGTTCCGGTAGTCCGAGACTTTCCGGATGTCTTTCCAGAAGAACTGCCAGGTGTTCCACCTGACAGGGATGTCGAGTTCGTGATAGACCTTGTTCCAGGAACCGTTCCAATTTCTAGAAGACCCTATAAGATGGCACCCTTAGAACTAGCCGAGCTTAAGAACCAACTCGGTGAGTCCTTGAAAAAGGTTTTCATCGGAGTCCTGCTAGCCCAGCACTACTGCTCAGGACACTTGACTGGCTGGCATGTGTTTCACTTCGTTCCTATGTCTGTCCCTTCGGGGAAATGTCACGCGGTGATATCCGGAGTCCTGCCTAGCCTGCTATAGCCCGGGTTCCCTGGAGTCCTGTTAGCCCAGTGCTACAGCCCGGATTCACTCGCTGATGACCGACATGCTCGATGTGATTCATGTATGCCTGTCTCCATAGGTCTGTGACGCTTTGGGTTCACGACTAGCCATGTCGGCCCAGGTTCTCCGTCATATGGATGCTAGCGACACTATCATATACGTGAGCCAAAAGGCGCAAACGGTCCCGGGCGATGGTAAGGCGACACCCGTGGGGATACCGTGCGTGAGGCCGCAATGTGGTATGAGGTGTTACCGGCTAGATCGATGTGACTTGGAATCGGGGTCCTGATTGCCGTAGCTAAGAATTAAACAAACTTTATGTGTTACTTGACTAGAAAACCGTGTAGATCATCTTGGTGCACTTTAACTTGATGTTTAACAAAGTCAACATTATGTGTTATTCAGATCTGGACCAATTTCGAAATTTGCATATGAGGAGTTTCTGGAATTGTTATATGTTGTTTCCAGCCTCATTTAACCTTCCTTTGGTGTGTTGTTCTTGTATGCATCATCTCTTTCCATGAGTAGCATCATGTAGCCTTGTCATGCATCGTACTTGGTTGAGCATCATGTCTTGTTTATGTGTTGTGTGTTTACCATGTTGTTTGGTTCTTTCCGGTTGTGCTCCTTCGCGGTAGTTCCTGCTTCGTTGCGATTGTGAGGATTCATTCGACTACGTGGCTTTGTCTTCTTCATGGACTCGTTCTTCTTCCTAGCGGGATTTCAGGAAAGATGACCGTCACCTTGGATCTCACTACTCTATTTACTATGCTAGTTGTCTTGATGATATCGCTATGTCGCGCTGCCCACCACTTGTTTATCAAGCCTCCCAAATTGCCATGTTAGCCTCTAACCTTTTTACCCTTCTTAGCAAACTGTTGTTTGGCTATGTTACCGCTTTGCTCAGCCCCTCTTATAGCATTGCTAGTTGCAGGTGCAGTTACAGGTTGTTCCATGTTGGGACATGGATATCATGGGATATCACAATGTCTCTTATTTAATTAATGCATCTATATACTTGGTAAAGGGTGGATGGCTCGGCCTTATGCCTGGTGTTTTGTTCCGCTCTTGCCGCCCTAGTTTTCTATCATACCGGTGTTAAGTTCCTCGATTTTGCGTCCCTAACATGGTGAGGGTTTATGGGCCCCTCTTGACAGTTCGCTTTGAATAAAACTTTTCTAGCAAGGCCCAACATTGGTTTTAACATTTTCCATAATAACACTTGAACTAAATAATTAATTTGCATAGGGCGTCATGAACCCGAGGATTCTTTCTACATAGCAGGGGGCCAGTGCTGATGGTGTTGGTCCCAAACGGGCAACCCGCGGGGCCACCACGGGGAAACCCGAGGATCTGGTTTTACTCATAGATTGACCCATCCGGACGTGGCCTGAGACGAGATACGCGCGGCTACTATCAGGGTGTCGGCACGCCGAAGGTCTTGCTGGATTAGTTTTACCATTGTAGAAATGTCTTGTGCACCGAGATTCCGTGTCTAATCGGAGGGTCCTGTGATGGAGGATTGTCTCCACAGATCATGAGCTTGTCATGGCTAAGTTGGGACACCCCTGCAGGGTTTAAACTTTCGAGAGTTGTGCCCGCGGTTATGTGGCAGATAAGAATTTGTTAATATCCGGTTGTAGAGGACTTGAATTAAACTCAACTAAAATACACCAACCGCGTTGCATAACCGTGACTGTCTCTTTTTGGGGAAGTTCGAGAGGACAACACAATTGGGTTATGTTTGAACGTAAGTAGTTCAGGATCACTTATTGATCATTACTAGTTTGCGACCATTTGCGTAGTTTCTCATCTTACTCTTGTATTCGTAAGTTAGCCACCACACCATGCTTAGTCACTTGCTACAACCTCACCACTTACCCTTTCCATACCCATTGAGCTTTGCTAGTCTTGATACCCATGGTTATGGGATTGTTGAGTCCTCGTGGCTCACAGATTACGACACCAACAGTTGCAGGTACAAGTAATGCGATGATCATGATGCGAGAGCGGTGTTTTTCCTGTCTTGGAGTTCTTCTTCTTTATCGATCTTGGGTTAGGTTCCTGGTCTGCAGCCTGGGCTAGCAGGGTGGATGACGTTACAGATTTTGTTTGTGTTTCATCAATAGTCAGGCGTTGTTCTCTTTTATGATGTGTTGACGTATTCTTGCGGCAATTGTTTGCCTTTTGTATGTATCCCAACTATTATGTAATGGCATGATGTAATGATATCCACCTTGCAAAAGCGTCTCTGATATGTGCTTCTATCCTTGGTGGCACCTTCGAGTTCCTTTAGGATATAATCGCATATTGGGCGTGACATGAACTGTTGGGATGAGCTGCCATGGGCGAAATCAACGGTTTTATGTCCTCAGCCGACATAAATTTGAGCGGGGGTCAGACTCTATGCTGGGTTTCTTCAGGGGGGGTCATGCCAGCCGGGTCAACATTGGATATGTAAAACTTCAATTCTTCTGTTGTGCAGGCTGACTCAACATATGTTGCATCCCCTTCTTCACATTCGCGAGCAATTTTCCTATCACCATCGAACCTGATAGTGCCCTTTGGCCTAGGCATCTTGAGTTTGAGATACACATAGCAGGGTCGGGCCATAAAACGAGCATAAGTTGGCCGTCCAAACAGAGCGTGGTAATGGCTTCCGATCTTGACCACCTCAAATGTTAGATATTCGGTTATGTAATTATACTCATCACCAAACACAACTTCCTGTTTAATCCTCCCAATGGGGTAGGCCGAGTTTCCAGGAATGATACCATGAAAAATGGTTGAGGATGGAAGGAGTCGTTTCTATGACAAGTTCATGCACCTGAAAGTATCATAATACAAAATGTTAATGTTGCTTCCTGCATCCATTAGTACCTTAGTGAGTTCATACCCATCGACTTGAGGTTGCACCACCCAGGCTAGAGAAGCAGGATTCTCAACCCGAGGAGGATGATCCGCCCTACTCCAAGTTATCGGTTGCTCTGACCAATTCAAATATTCAGGAACAACTAGCTCAACCAGGTTAACAACATGCTTCTAGAGTTTGCTATCCCCCTTACAGGTTCTAGTCTTAAAGACATGATACCGCCCACTATTTAACTACTTAGGATTGCTCTGAAAACCTATCTAGTTGCCCTGCTGTTGAGTACCTTGACTAGAATGTTGATTTCCACTTCCATGATTGCCAAACCCCTAATATACAGATCCAGACCCACCAAGACCATGAAAACCATAGGATGAGCCAGCTCGAGGAAAACCGGATCCTAAGCCACCAGTCCCAGGTTGCCCCCGGTTTCCACCACCGCCACCCTAGTGATTATGGTCAGTTTGATTGCAAAATTTCTGCATATTATAATAGTTCTCCAAGGAATGGTTCGCTGACTTATCCTGCGTACTATGCTTGGGACATGGACCCTTGAGGGTTTCCTCGAAATTGCGAGCTTTATTTGCATTGAATGGCCTCCCAGAATTATTCTGACTCTGGCCCTGGAAACTGGTGTTGGTATTGGCAACAAAATCTGAGCCGCCCTCTGGGTGTTTACGCTTGCCACCATTGCCTTGATTGCCATGGTTCCCGGTGTACCTAGAGTTGTTATGTTGTTATCCCTTTCCACCACCGTTTTCATTGCCTTTGCTAGCCTTTTCATTATCTGGCATGGGATCCTTCATGGTATTCGACCCAGCGTATCTCATAAGGACATCCATGATGCATCCCATGTCCTGAGCCGTCCACTTGAGGCTCCCAAGCTTCTGAACCAAAGGATCAAAATGGTAGTTTTCTTCCAAAATTAAGATGGCCTAGCAGTTGATATCCCATCAGAGGAGTGGACAATGTTTGCGACCCGGCGAGACCAATGATGAGACGATTCGGCTTCGCACTGGACACAATGCTGTAAGTCGACAATTGTCATTGGGCACTTGCCGGTTCCTCGGAAATGTTTGATGAAGCGCTCCTTAAACACTGCCCAAGTGTTGAGAATTAGGGGGCAAGTTCTTCAGCCAAGTATGAGGTGGTC
Source organism: Triticum urartu (assembly GCF_003073215.2). Lineage (NCBI taxonomy): Eukaryota > Viridiplantae > Streptophyta > Magnoliopsida > Poales > Poaceae > Triticum > Triticum urartu. Next base: position 306,300,916 of record NC_053024.1, read on the forward strand.
CCTCCAGCATCATGGTTAAATACTTGGCATAGACTCCGTGGCTAACGTCCAGCATGTCGATAGTGATTTCATAACTTTCAATCCAAGCCACCGGCTCGAGATCAGCCGTGTAATTGGGAACCTTCCGAGGCCCCTTGAAGTCCTTGGGCATGCGCTCGTTGAGTAAATATGGCACCAGGTATGGAATCCCTATGGTTCTGGTGCTTGAACCAACACCTTGTGAAGTCAAGGGCGGCGTAGGAGGCAACAGATGAGCCGCCGTGTTGGCTGCTTCTGCCTCACTCCGTGCCCGGGCCGTGTCAACAATCTCCTGGGCGTCTAAGGTTCTATGTCGAGGCAGGTCACGTGTCTTCTCGCGTCTCCATTGAGTGTTGCTGGAGACCGCTGGCTACTCCAACTACGACTTGGATGTGGGGTGGAGTGAAGGCGTTGGTGGCTATGGTAGTAGTTTGCTTGTTGGGCAACCACAGTTTTCAACATCTCACACATAGTAGGACATGTTCATCACTATTCCAATTCATCCCCGATGAATCGGACCTGACTCAACTCTATGCAGTAGCGGGCTTGACAAACAAACATGAATGAGTAGGCACACCAGGGCTCAAACAACTCCTACTCATGCTAGTGAGTTTCATCTATTTACTGTGGCAATGACAGGTCATGTAGAGGAAAAGGGGTTCAGCTACCATAGCATATAACAGTTGAATCGATGTTGTTCTAATGCAGTAAAAGAGAGCAGGAGCGAGAGAGTGGGATTGTATCGGAATGAACAAGGGGGTTTTGCTTGCCTGGCACTTCTGAAGATAGTGTAGTTCTTCATCGGTGTCATCGAACTTCGTCGGAATGTCGTCTACTGAGAGGGGACAGCTTCAGGCAATAAAGAAGGAAACACAATCAATGCAATGCACAATATGATGCATGATCATGACAAGGCAAAATGATTACGTTGGGCTAATGCAACTAAAACCAGATGGGTTTGAGTTATTTTGAACTCAAGGTTCAAGTTCAAATTCAAACTATGACTATATAAAGTGCATTATCATGTTTTGATATAAACAGCATATTTAAGTTGCTTTTTCATGCATGAAAACATCATAAACGGATAGATTGGATTTTTCTGATATTTTTTCATATATAATTTGTTTCATTTGGAGTTACGGTTGAATTACTATGAATTTTTGAAGTTTAAACTAATTTCCGGGATTTCCTAAATAAGAATAAATCCAGAAAAAGGTTAATTGCGTTAGCATGATGTCGTTGTGACATCAGCAGGTCAACAGACTGGGTCTAGGTCAAACCCGACCAGTGGGGTCCACTTGTCAATGAGACAGAAACTAATCTCGCGTTGACTACGGCTTTGACCCACTGCGGGGCCCGCTGTCAGCGTCTAATGGTGGTCCAGCTGGCGGGGTTAGTGCTAATGGCGAGGCTACGTCAGCCCTCGCCGGAGTTTGGCCGACGGTGACCAAAACTGCGGCAGAAACTCGTCGGAGAAGCGCGACCGGCGGTGGTTGGACGCGCGGAGACCACCGGGGCGTAGCCCATGCTCTCCCGCATCCAGAGAGGCAGGTGGATGGCTGTGGGGGTGCCGGAGCTCGCCGGAACAGAGCTCGCGGCGGCGGCCGGAGCTCGGCTCGAGCGGGCGCATGACTCCAGGGCATGGGGAAGCCGTGTGAGGTGTGCCACGGCCTCCTCGGTCCTCTTGGAGCTCGTCTACGAGCTCGGATGCGGCGTACGCTAGGCAGAATGACGGCGGTGACATGGCCGTGCGGCGGCGAGCTTCGCGCACGGCAGCTCTAGTGGTGGAGGACGTGCGGGGCGTCAAGAATAGAGGGAACGGAGAGGTGCTCACCCCGGTTCCAGCAGAGGCGACGAGGAGAGCGGGGATGCGCCATGGCCGGCGAATTGTCGGAGACGGCGCCGGTGCCGAAGCTTGGAGACGATGCCGATGACGGTGCTGTGAGGTCTCCCGGCTCGCATGGCTCAGTGGATAGAACGACGACGATGTGGCGGAGGTCTCGGGCACGTCAGAGGGGCGAGGAGGAGGCGGTGGCCGCGGCAACGACGAGCGGCGGCGCCGGTTGCGCTCGGGCGCGAGAGGGAGAGAGAGCGGAAGAGGGGGGAAGCACGGGAGAGAGTGATAGAGTCAGGGGCTGGCGCGTGGCATCTCCCAGAGGTGTCCATCAAGCAGGTAGAGAGGAGGTGGCCAGGGCGCGTGCCCGCGCGCTGCGACCACACGCACGCGTCCTCCTAGCAGTAGCTTGAGGACGGTGGCGCTTGTGGGCTGGGCTGGCCAACTGGGCCAGCCAGGTGGCCTTTGGTGGGCGCCAGGTAAGTTCCAGGTGAGCCTCTATTCTTTTCCTATTTTTATTTCTCTTTTCTATTTTCTGTAATTGTGTTTGGCTTTATTAAAAATACTTAGGCACACTCAAAAATCACCAAACTGCTCATGGCCAGTGTTTGGAATATATGCAACATGGAACATTTCAGTTTAGGATTATTTGGACATTTTAAATACTTTATAGTATTTAAGTGCCCAAATTCAAATAGAGTATGATTTAATTCAGAGCCCAAATATGTCATGGAAAAATGTGCATCACCTCTGGTTACTGTTTCCAGCATTTTCCAAAAATGATGAACATTTTTGAAAGCCATTTAGATTTACTGAAAATATTTTAGTTGAACCTAGTGAATTCCTTTGATGCTAGGGTTTAGGCGATCCCCATTTCAAGTTTCAAAAAAATATAGACATGATGCAAGGATGCTTATGAAACTAATTGCAATCAAACTCTAGGGCTGTGACAACTCACCCCCACTAAACAGGAATCTCGTCCCGAGATTCAGGACGTGAGGTGAGAAGACAAAAGGGACAAAAGACCAACACAATCTTCACGATCCAGGGTGCACTCCAGAGGAATGTTGATTTGATCACCTTCATTGTCTCGAAGTCTTGCTCCAGGAACTCCTACCAACATGACAACAAGAGGGAAAAGAAACTCTAGAAGGATTGATCTTCTCAGAGATCGACCAGCTCAGGATTAACTCACGGAATGAGACATAGATACATCTCACGAGCTGAGACGCAAATCACACACTAGGAGTGATGGAAAGAGGTAGATGAAAAGGTTCTACTGGGTAGGCAAAAATCTCACGCTGAATAGGGTGGGGCAAGATCTCAAGATAGTGATGAAATAATTGCCATGATTCCATAATGGGGCTGTAACGCCCCGAGACCGATGTGCCAGGTGTCCTCCAGTCATTCGCTGTTGTTGCCTTGTCATTGCTTGCGTGTCATGCATCTCATATCATGTCATCATGTGCATTGCATTTGCATACAGGTTCGTCTCATGCATCCGAGCATTTTCCCCGTTGCCCGTTTTGCAATCCGGCGCTCCTATGTCACCCGGTGTCCCTTTCTACCTCTTTTCTTGTGCGGGTGTTAAACGTTTTCGGATTGGACCGAGACTTGTCATGCGGCCTTGGTTTACTACCGGTAGACCGCCTGTCAAGTTTCGTACCATTTGGACTTCGTTTGATACTCCAACGGTTAACCTAGGGATCGAAAAGGCCTCGTGTGTGTTGCAGTCCAACACCCCTCCAAAGTGACCTAAAACCCACCTAAACCTCCTCTATCATCTCGGCTGTTCGATCACGATCGCGTGGCCGAAAACCGCACCTCATTTGGACTCTCCTAGCTCCCTCTACCTATATATATGTGATCCCCTCCAAAAATTCGCGGACGAAACCCTACCCTAACCTTCCCCGCCGCCGCCGGACATTTCATCCCGCGCCGGCCGGGCATGTCCGCTCGCCCGGTCACCTCACCTAGAACAATCCGGAGTCACCACGTCATCGCCACCGCCGCCCTCGCCCACTCACACCGCGCCACCTGTCGCCGCCACTTCCCACCACCGCCGTGGCCCGCGGAGCCCATCGCGGGCCCGCGCGAGCCCGGATACGCCCGTCACCGCCTGTGCGCACCGCCGACCGCGCCCGCTCGCCGGACTTCGCCGGCCAGGTCGCTGGAGCGCCCCGCCACCACATCGCCGTCCCAGATCCGCCCACGCCCGCGCCTGTCGGATCCCACGCCGCGCCGCTTGCCTCTTCGTCCGCCGGAGCTGCGCTGCCGCCGCGCGCAAGCTCGCCGGCCCGCCATCGCCGGCCACCGCTTCCGCCGTCATCCACCTCAACCCCCAGGTCGCGCCACCCCTGCCTCTCTTCCTTCCTCCTCTCTCCCTCTGACCCCGTCTCTCTCTCTCACACAGGGTCGCCGGCCCCGTCGCCGGAGTTAGCCAGGTCACCGACGCCGGCCTCCTCGCCCTCTACCTTCGCTGGATCTGGGCCCCCCATGGCCGGATCTACCCGTTCCCATCGATCCCCGCTGCGCTCGTCGCCAGAACCCCTCCCGCCGCGCTCGTCGGACTTCCTCACCGGCGCCGAGCCGTCGTCGTCGTTCTACTCGGGGTCGGGCGCGGCGTCGCCCGCTCGCACCACCGCATGGGCCCCGCAAGCCGGCCTAGTCTCCAGGCCCAGCCCAAGCCTCCTTCGGCCTGCCTCGCCTCCTCTTCGTTTTGGGCCGAAGCCCATGGTGACCCCCGCTGCTAAATCCCGCCCGTGCGATTCACAACTATATAACGCTCGCTGAAATTCTGCTAAGCCCCCTAGATTCTAGTATTCGCATCATAACTCATCATCCGTGGCTCCGTTTTGAGCGTGTAGCATATCAAAATGTTCGTATCGACGAGTACATCATTTCATATCATTGCATGATTTTCATTTGAGCTCATCTTGATGCACGAAATGCTGTTTGAAGAGGGCTATGTGAGGAATTTGTCAGATCTGATTCAGCAAATGGCCTTTTGTCATTTTTGCCATGATTAATGTGTGCATGCTATGATCTTGAGCTCTACATGTGTTTTGTTATATGCCATGCCATCTTTACAGAGGTACTTGCCATGTATTTTTGTGATGTTTGTGGTGACTAGCACAAGCTTGCAAAGTAGCATAATCGTTGATGCTGATTTCAGGGACATAGAATTTCACTAAGTCCTTGTCCTGTTTTTGTTGTTATGCCATATGTTCACGTTGTTTCCTAGTGATCCGTGCCTCTTTTGAGGATGATTAGTAAGGATGTTTTGTTAATATTGTGGTGCTCTATCCATCCATGTCTTTGTTTGCATTTATGGACCAGCCTAGCTTGAGTCAATCGAGCTCTACGTTTGCTATAAAATGATCCTGGCGGATTGTTAACTTGTTTAGTGATTTTGCTGAGGTTGTTGCTATTGATCTTTGCATGCTATGTTGTTGTTATTGCCATGTCTAGCCTCTATTCCATATCTTCTAGATGGGTGTATGCTTAGTTTGTCATGCCATGCTTTGTAGTGAGTGCATCGAGCTCGTAAACATGCCTAGTCGTTAACTGATTTGCATGCTCCAGTTTTTCACTAAGTCTGTATCTGTTTATGTTTTTGCCATGTTCACATGCTTGCAATTATATTTTCTGTTCCCTTTTGGCTCAAGGTCACTAAGGGACTTTTGTTAAGTGCTTTGAGTAGCTTCATGCCATGCCTTGATTTTCCACGTTAAGTTCCTGTAGCATGTAGTTTTCATGCTCTAAAGATTGCTACCTGATGATAAATTCCAGGCTTGTGTTAATTTCACAAAGTCTGAAACCTGTTATCATTTGCACTTTTGCCATGCTTGTTTGAACCTGTTAATGGATGAATTAGCCGTAGCTCAGTGTTCATCTGTTGTCAAGCATCTTGATTGGATCCCTACCATGTATTTTTTTGCCAAGTGTGAATGCTGGAGCATATTTATCTTGATGCATTTAGATGGCTAATTGCTGTTTATCGCAGACCGGTGCCATATTTGTTTTGCTTGCCATTTCCAAATCGCGCATCCGACTCCGGTGATCTTTATATCGATTTCAACCAGAATCACCTCACCTTTCCAGTGGCACTCATGGATTTCCAAGTTGAGGCCAGGTTCAATCATTCCTTTGCAAATCATGCATATGCATCGCATCTCGCATCCCGCATATCATACCATGATCATGTGTTGGTTGTTTACTATGTTAGTTGCTTCTTTCCGGGTTGCTTCTCGAGTTAGCTTCGGTTTCGTTCCGGAGTTGTGAGGATCCATTCAACTACATCCATTTGTCTTCTTCATGGACTCGTTCTTCTTCCTTGCGGGATTTCAGGCAAAATGACCATACCCTCGAAATCACTTCTATCTTTGCTTGCTAGTTGCTCGCTCTTTTGCTATGCCTATGCTGCGATACCTACCACTTGCTTATCATGCCTCCCATTTTTTTAAGCCAAGCCTCCAACCCACCTTGTCCTAGCAAACCGTTGTTTGGCTATGTTACCGCTTCGCTCAGCCCCTCTTATAGCGTTGTTAGTTGCAGGTGAAGATTGGAGCTTGTTCCATGTTTGGAACATGGTTATTTGTTGGGATATCAAAATATCTCTTATTTAATTAATGCATCTATACACTTGGTAAATGGTGGAAGGCTCGGCCTTATGCCTGGTGTTTTGTTCCACTCTTGCCGCCCTAGTTTTCGTCATATCGGTGTTATGTTCCCGGATTTTTCGTTCCTTACGCGGTTGGGTTATAATGGGAACCCCTTGACAGTCCGCCTTCAATAAAACTCCTCCAGCAATGCCCAACATTGGTTTTACCATTCGCCACGTAGCCTTTTCTTTCCCTTGGGTAGGCCTGCCCAAGGGTCATCTTTATTTTAACCCCCCCCCCCAGGCCAGTGCTCCTCTGAGTGTTGGTCCAAACTAGAGCCTTGTGTAGCGCCCCCTCAGGGAAACTCAAGGTTTGGTTTTAGTTGTATGGAGCGCTCATCTGAGTGTGCCCTGAGAACGAGATATGTGCAGCTCCTATCGGGATTTGTCGGCACATTCGGGCGGTGTTGCTCGACTTGTTTTACCATTGTCGAGGATGTCTTGTAACCTAGATGCCGAGTCTAATCGGAATGTCTTGGGAGAAGGAATATCCTTCGTTGACCATGAGAGCTTGTGATGGTCTAAGTTGGGACACCCCTGCAGGGATTTGAACTTTCGAAAGCCGTGCCCGCGGTTATGGGCTGATGGGAATTTGTTAATGTCTGGTTGTAGAAAACCTGAAGTGGACCTTAATTAAAATGCACCAACCGCGTGTGTAACCATGATGGTCTCTTTCCGGCGGAGTCTGGGAAGTGAACACCGTGTTGGAGTAATGCTTGACGTAGGTTGTTCTAGGATCACTTCTTAATCATAGTTGTTCGACCGTGCTTTTGCCTTCTCTTCTTGCTCTCATTTGCGTATGTTAGCCACCATATATGCTAGTCGCTTGCTGCAGCTCCACATCATACCTTTTACCCTACCTATAAGCTTAAATAGTCTTGATCGCGAGGGTGTGAGATTGCTGAGTCCCCGTGACTCGCAGATACTTCCAAAACCAGTTTGCAGGTGCCAATGATGCCCAGTAGGTGACGCAACCAAGCTCAAGGAGGAGCTCGATGAAGATCTTGCCCTTTGTGTTGTTTCGTTCTAGTTGATCAGTAGTGGAGCCCAGTCGGGACGATCGGGGTTCTGTGTAGCATTTGGGGTAGTCTTCTTTTATTTTGGTTCCTTAGTCGGACCTTGATTGTATCTGGATGATGTAATGCTTTATTCATGTATTGTGTGAAGTGGCGATTGTAAGCCAACTATGTATCTCTTTCCCTTATGTATTACATGGGTTGTGTGAAGATTACCTCACTTGCAACATTGCTTTCAATGCGGTTATGCCTCTAAGTCGTGCTTCGACACGTGGGAGATATAGCCGCATCGAGGGCGTTACAGGGGCACCTTAGTGGAGGTGTCTCGTAGAATTATTCCTTTAAGTGGAAAAAAGGATTACTTTTGATATCTAGATCATTGAAAGTCTTTATACCAGCCTAAGGTAATCACAATCGATCGTTTGGCGGAGTTCAAAGGAATGGCATATCCGGATTCGAATGGATGATGTGGACTACCTTGTTGAAGACAACGCGATGGATGATTTTGCTTATCATCGGAAATGGATGGGACCCATGGTAGTACCACTTTTGAAGATGATCTTGACCAGGAATGACCGAGAAGGTAATCCAAGATAGAATGGCATAATGGCGGTGCAAGATGGGAACAAAATGCAAATGTTGGGAATGATTCTAGTAACTGGGGATAAACTCATCAGTAGAGGGTGATTCCGCTATTTGAATGGTTCTAGCATAATCAAGGAAACCGAGAGCACAACGACCCCTGAGGAGCAACTTCTAGAATAAGTTGCACTAAATCCTCATGGAGAAGATGGTCAAATAGCTCAATCAAGATACTACAATGATAGATCTTCCGGCTAGGTGTGTCGGCCAGAACATCAACCTTGTTGAGACCTACATGATAAATCTTGGAATAGCTCCAACCATCATATCTGCCTGAGATTCAGATCTAGATGGTAACGGGATATTTCAGACAACATGTATGGAAAGAAAGTTTGCAACACAAACCGACGAGATGATGTTGTGAGATTCTCGGGAATTGAACTACGATAGTAAACTCCAAAACATGAGCTGGTTCTGCTACACATATGTGAACACGTTGTCCAAGACAAGCATGACCATGTAGAAGTCTTACAACAAAACACTACCGAGTTCAGGTGGGGAACCATCATTGAGGATATCAATGTCTTTACGCGTGCTAGACTTCTTTTCCTTGAACAAATCAATCAGTGGCTTGGGGTGCAAGGAATTACACATGGAGTGGAGGTAATTAATCTACCAAACCACAGAATACTTCGCACATGCATGACTGACTTGGGACGATTCCAGGGGAAGCAAAACTAACTTTCTCAAATTCACGGCGGCAACTTGCACCTAATGCACATGAACTTAGAGGAAGTCACTACTTTCATCCAAGCATAAGCTTCATGAACGGAACACGAAGGCATTGCTTACAAAGTTTTCAACACTAGGTTGATGTTCAACATGAATCATGGGGGAGACAAAATGCTATTGATGGGCTCAACAACAACTCACCGGAATTTCCATATCACTGGACTTCCACCATCATGTGAACATGGTGATAGCATTGGTCAACCAAAATATGTAATGGTGTATGCTCGAGGGATCAACCACGAGTAAGACAACATTACGAACATCGTTGGTTCTGATTTGACTTGACGATAGCCCATACTCAAGTCAAAGTTTTGACAAGGCAGTAGATCCAACAACTGATCACGAGGGCCAATCGATGAAGATATCATCTTTCTTCAACACACACACCAAAAGATATCCCTTAACACGAACTAAGTCAGACAAGATTTTATCTTCCAACTCTCCAAGTTGTTGTTTAGCTTAACCAACTAGCTCAGGGGTATCCCACACAGATTCTTGGAAAAGGGGTGGTTTATAAGAAACCAACTTGATCACGAACTCAACATAGCGGTCAGGTGCCAACCTGGTTATACTTCCGAGAAGACTTTCAGAAAATCATGAACCACCGATATGTTACTAGGCTCGAGAACAATCTTGCTTTTCAGGGCAAGATGATATGATCGAAAGAGTGAGGGATTGACACAATCCCAACTAATGGATCGAAGAGTGCACCAGAAATAAGGACTAGGTAACACGATCAATCTTAGGATGATGATTTAATAACCAACACGCTAAGAATGAGAATATTGTTCATTTACTACAAAGCAACGAGTTGCTCGGAGTATTGATTTCACACATCACAATTCACTTGTCGGCATTCCGGTTACAACAACACGGAACCGAGGAATGAACAATGATGGCAAGAAGTATCACTAAATCAAAAATTCATAAGAAATGGTGCAATTCTCATGACAATCCTGACATAAAGGGGTAATACTCCGAGGTAGAACAGAACAAAAGCTGGATTGGCATTTGATCTGCGGAATACAACTACTTTGACCAGTCCAAGAAATGGATGAGGTACTGGAGTTTGTTTTTCCTAGTCATTCTGAACTAGAATGGCTTGAGAGCCACAAGAATAATAGGCATCGATGAACACGAATTCACAACTATTCCTGACTATCAATTGATAGATGAGGGCCAGAAAATAGCTAAAGAGAGACAACTCAAAGGAACATATGGTTTTATGGGTTGTGGATGCATAGATTTAGTATGCCAAACAAGTTCAACATATTTCTTCCAGATAATCCATGCAGAAAGGTAGGACTGGCAGAGTCACAATGTAGAATGGAGAACTCATCGAGAGCATTCTTATTGTGACTCTTTCGTTCAGAGAACGTCTGCCTTGACTGGTTCATGGTATTGGAAGAATGAGATACCACGGACCTCGAGGACTATCGCAAAGGTTACTAACATCCTAAAGGAACTATCAAACACTATCGACATGAAGTAGGTAGAGTGGATTTTGGGCTCAAAAACCCAGGAATAGAATGCCTACTAACTAAATGGCATCACGGGATGCTTTCGAGAATAATGGCCAGAATCATCACGCTGGAGATACAAAACATTGCTAGATAACTAGGTGACTCCCTAAGACACCTAGGGTCATAATAATAGCTTCAACATATATACAGAGGCAATTGAGTACCTCAACGCACTGGTTTGTGTGCTTATTCTAACCAAAAAGGACATCGAGAACGGAAAGAAAGGATTTACAAATGCATCAGACTACTTCGAGACCTGGGATGACTCGGACAGCATAACGGCTGTAAATGCTCAAAATGATTTGAGACATCATGCAAAATGGTGGCATAACCACTCAACAACACAATATCAAGGTTCCGAGAGCAACTGTCAACACACAGAAATAGTAGGAACTGAACTGAGAATTGAATCCATCAATCCTATAAGTCTATAAATTAGTAACACATCATCCTGATAGATAGATGAGAAAGCCTAGTTTCTTAACCCCGTAGAAAAGAAGAGGTTGACTCAGATCAGAAGGGCATAAGGTAAAGGGGTAAAAAGAGCCTTACGTTCCCTTCCATAATCAATTCCCTTATATAACTAAAGCATTTCTAGACTCAACTTCAACCAGTATGGCTTGGTAATCCTACAGGCAGTCAGGCTCTAATATCAAAGCCGTCAGGACCCCGATTCCAAGTCACATCGATCTAGCCGGTAACACCTCATATCACTTTGCGGCCTCACGCACGGTATTCCCACGGGTGTCGCGTTACCATGGCCCGGGACCGTTTGCGCCTTTTGGCTCACGTATATGATAGTGTCGCTAGCATCCATATGACAGAGAACCCGGGCCGACATGGCTAGTCGTGAACCCAAAGCGGCACTAAGCTATGGGGACAGGCATACATGAAGCACATCGAGCATGTCGGTCAGCAGCGTGTGAATCCAGACTGTAGCACTGGGCTAATAAGACTCTGGGAACCCGGACTGTAGCAGGCTAGGCAGGACTCCGGATGTCAACGCGTGACATTTCCCCGAAGGGACAGACACAGGAACAAAGTGAATCACATGCCGGCCAGTCAAGTGTTCCGGAGCTGTAGTGCTGGGCTAGCAGGACTCCGGTGAACCGGGCTGTAGCGGACTACTATGGCTCATGGAAGCACAAGACTACATTTCCCCATAAGAGAGGCTACCACGGATAAACAACTAGGTTGTCGGATCCCACACATACCAAGCATTTCAATCATACACACAATATGCTCGATATGTGTAAATACAACATGGCATCACAACATAACTCTACGACTCAAGGTATTTATTCATTAGGCTCCGAGGAGCGAGATATTACAAACATGGGTCTCATGACCCAACATTCAGAGCATACAAGTCAAGCACATGCCGAAGCTTAGCATGTCTGAGTACAGACATCTACAAATGAAAAAGGTTGAGAAGCCTGACTATCTACAAGACCCTGCGGAGGGCACAAGATCATAGCTGAGGTATCAAGCTAAACATCGAGGTCCACGAGGAACTACTAGCGAGACTGAAGTCTCTCTGCAAAACATAAATTAAGGAAACGTGTGTACAAAAGTACTCAGCAAGACATACATCAGAACTAGCTACATATGCATCGGTATCAACAAGGAGGGGGGGTGGTGGAGTTTAACTGCAGCAAGCCAGCTTTGACTCAGTGGCTAACCTGAACTACGACTGCAAGCAACTCTTTTGAGGTGGCGCACACGAGTCCACATATTCACCATTCAATACACCACTATGGATCCGCTCCCGTCTCCCTACGAGAAGGCCATCCATAGCACTCACACTTATCTTGCGAGTTTTAGAGTATCCACTTTCACATGTCTATGAACTGTTATAGGCAACCCAGAAGTCCTTTACCGTGGACACGGCTATTCGAATAGATCATTTATAACCCTGCAGGGCTGTACTTCTTCGCACATGCTCTCGCCACTTACCACCATGTACACGTCGTGTATCTCGGCAACCTTCAAGCGGAAGCCTGGCGAGGGAGTCGTCCACGACCTGACTAACCACACAAGTCTCTAGTCCAGGTTTATCGCCTATTCGGGTTCCATCCGCGAGGAGATCCGGCCAGAGTTTCGCTCACAGCCCCAAACGATGTGTGCAGGGTTCCCGAGACACCAAACGGGCGCCCGGTACACCGTGCCATGGTGTATCTACCGCATAATAGCCCACCCCTAGGGTCAGCGGTACGCATGGCCGCGAACACATATCCTACAAACACCAGAAACTAGTTGCATCTCCTGGACAAAGGGCAAGGGCAGTTAATAAGTCGAGAGGGTCCATTGGTTTCAGGCCCAATGCGTGGTAGTAGCTGTTCATGGATCACAAACACAGAACTCAGTTCCTGAGAACGGTTTCAATGAGACAACCCACCATGTACTCCTACATGGCCTCTCACCACTACCTTTACCAAATCGTGTTCACACACTTAGCTCACACACAGTAGGACATGTTCATCACTATTCCAATTCATCCCCGATGAATCAGACCTGACTCAACTCTAAGCAGTAGCGGGCATGACAAACAAGCATGAATGAGTAGGCACATCAGGGCTCAAACAACTCCTACTCATGCTAGTGAGTTTCATCTATTTGTTGTGGCAATGACAAGTCATGCAGAGGAAAAGGGGTTCAGCTACCGCAGGATATAACAGTTGAATCGATGTTGTTCTAATGCAGTAAAAGAGAGCAGGAGCGAGAGAGTGGGATTGTATCAGAATGAACAAGCGGGTTTTGCTTGCCTGGCACTTCTGAAGATAGTGTAGTTCTTCATCAGTGTCATCGAACTTATCGTCGAAATGTCGTCTACTGAGAGGGGACAGCTTCCGGCAATAAAGAAGGAAACACAATCAATGGAATGCACAATATGATGCATGATCATGACATGGCAAAATGATTATGTTGGGCTAATGCAACTAAAACCAGATGGGTTTGAGTTATTTTGAACTCAAGGTTCAAGTTTAAATTCAAACTATGACTATATAAAGTGCATTATCATGTTTTGATATAAACAGCATGTTTAAGCTTCTTTGTCATGCATGAAAACAGCATAAATGGATAGATAGGATTTTTCTGATATTTTTTCATATATAATTTGTTTCATTTGGAGTTACGGTTGAATTACTATGAATTTTTGAAGTTTAAACTAATTTCTGGAATTTCCTGAATAAGAATAAATCCAGAAAAAGGTTAACTGCGTCAACATGACGTCGTTGTGATGTTAGTAGGTCAAAAGACTGGGTCCAGGTCAAACCCGACCAGTGGGGTCCACTGGTCAGTGAGACAGAAACTAATGCCGCGTTGACTACGGCTTTGACCCACTGCGGGGCCCGTTGTAAGCGTCTAATGGTGGTCCAGCTGGTGGGGTTAGTGCTAATGGCGAGGCCACGTCGACCCTCGTCGGAGTTTGGGCGGCGGCGACCAAAACTGCGGTAGAAACTCGTCGGAGAAGCGCGACCGGGTGGACGCGTGGAGACCACCGGGGCGTAGCCCGTGCTCTCCCGCATCCAGAGAGGCAGGTGGGTGGCTGCGGGGGTGCCGGAGCTCGCCGGAACAAAGCTCGCGGCGGCGGTCGGAGCTCGGCTCGAGCGGGCGCATGACTCCCGGGCACGGGGAAGCCATATGAGGTGTGCCACGGCCTCCTGGGTCCTCTTGGAGCTCGTCTACGAGCTCGGATGCGGCGTACGCTAGGCAGAACGACGACAGCGACATGGCCGTGCAGCGGTGAGCTTCGCACACGATGGCTCTAGTGGTGGAGGACGTGCGGGGCATCGAGAATAGAGGCGGAACAGAGAGGGGCTCCCCCCGGTTCTAGCAGAGGCGACAAAGAGGCCGGGGATGCGCCATGGCCGGTGAATCATCGGAGACGGCGCCGATGCCGAAGCTTGGAGACGATGCCGATGGCAGTGCTGTGAGGTCTCCCAGCTCGCATGGCTCGGTGGAGAGGACGACGACGATGTGGCGGAGGTCTCGCGCACGTCAGAGGGGCGAGGAGGAGGCGGTGGCCGCGGCAACAACGAGCGGCGGCGGCGGTTGCGCTCGGGCGCCAGAGGGAGAGAGAGCGGAAGAGGGGGGAAGCACGGGAGAGAGTGAGAGAGTCAGGGGCTCGCACGTGGCATCTCCCAGAGGTGTCCGGCAAGCAGGCAGAGAGGAGGTGGCCAGGGCGCGTGCCCGCGCGCGACGACCACACGCGCACGTCCTCCTGGCAGGAGCTTGAGGACGGTGGCGCTGGTGGGCTGGGCTGGCCAACTGGGCCGGCCAGGTGCGCTTTGGTGGGCGCCAGGTAAGTTCCAGGTGAGCCTCTGTTCTTTTCCTATTTTTGTTTCTCTTTTCTATTTTGTGTAATTGTGTTTGGCTTTATTAAAAATACTTAGGCACACTCAAAAATCACCAAACTGCTCATGGACAGTGTTTGGAATATATCCAACATGGAAAATTTCAGTTTGGGATTATTTGGATATTTTAAATATTTTATAGTATTTAAGTGCCCAAATTCAAATAGAGTATGATTTAATTGAGAGCCCAAATATGTCATGGAAAAATGTGCATCACCTCTGGTTACTGTTTCCAGCATTTTCCAAAAATGATGAACATTTTTGAAAGCCATTTGGATTTACTGAAAATATTTTAGTTGAACCTAGTGAATTCCTTTGATGCTAGGGTTTAGGCGATCCCATTTCAAGTTTCAAACAAATATAGACATGATGCAAGGATGCTTATGAAACTAATTGCAATCAAACTCTAGGGCTGGGACATTCTTCCCTTAGGAATTTCCTCACCCTGAAATTCCTCAGTGATGATTTTATAAAAATCGCCTATTCACCCCCCTCTAGTCGACTTAACGCACTTGCAATTGGTACTAGAGCAAGGTACTCCCTTGTTCTGTGTGATTTTGGTTTAACCGCGTGGAGTTTTAGTTATCTCGACCGCAGTTATGATCAAGGTCTCTACTGGGTGTCCTACCTTCGATGGGATGGACTACCCCTACTGGAAGAATAAGATGCGTATGCATCTTGAGGCAATTGATAACGATCTCTGTTATGTTGTGGAAAATGGTGTCCCCTCTGTCACTCCCACCATCAACTCTACTGACGTGAATAAATTCAAGCAACTCGACTCTCAATGGAAGAATATCATATGTGGCCATATGAGCAAAGGGCAGTAAGGCAGAGTGAGTGCTTTGGAAACAGCTTAGCTTATCTGGGATAGGCTATTCAAGGTCAATGAAGGAGTCTCAACACAGCGTGACTCTCGAGTTGACGTTCTTCGCGATCTCTTCAATTTCTTCAAAAGACTCGACAATGAAAATGTTCAACAAACCTTCGATCGCCTCACTAACATTTCAAATGAGCTTCCAGCACTTGGTGCCTCTGACATCACCGACCATGAGGTGGTGAAGAAATTGCTTTGATCGCTTGATTCCTCATTTTACACCCTTGCACTAATGATACAAGAACGTGGAGACTACAATCACTTGATCCCGCTGATATCCTTGAGAGGCTAAACACTCATGAGTTCCAGCTTGCCGAGAAGAGAGATCTCTATGGACCAAGCTATGGCAGATCACGAGCTCTGAAAGCCAAGGCAGTGTATGAATCTGAAGGTGACGATTCTGGTAGCAGCCTTGGTGATCCTGAAGAACTGAGCCAGGAGTTAGCATTGCTCGTGAGGGAATTCCAGAAGTTCTCAAGATGTGGTCATTTTGGAAAATCCTCAAGAAGTGATGACTTAAGATCTGATTCCTCATCCCATGACTACAAAAAGAGATTGTGCCACAAGTGGAAGAAACCTGGTCACTACATTAAAGATTGTCCTCAATGGAAATGGAATCAAGGAAGAAGAAATACAAGGACTACAGTTCTGATGACTCAAAGAAGAAGAAACTTCAAAGTCTTCATCATCAAAATCCTCAAGGTCTTTGTCCCACAAGAAGAGCAGTTCCAAGAAAGCTCGGGCATTCATTGGCAAGGAAATGGACTGTGAGGCTTAATCTGAGGAAAATGAGGAAGAGGAAGCATCTGAGGAGTCAGACTCTGGTGTGGCGAGCTTAGCCCTCGCTACTGCATTCATCAACAAGTCTATCTTCACCACTGAGGAAGATGACCTCCCCAACACTGCTGACGACGACGAGAATGATTACACTCCCACCTATTGCTTCATGGCAAAAGGTCCAAAGGTACTCAAAATATCCCTCCTCTGAATCAAGTGAGGATGAATCAGATGAAAACCTCAAACCTAGCTATTCTAAACTTGCTAAGATTGTTGTGAAGCTTCAAAAGGCTCTTGAAAAAGAGACAGGCATGAATGCAAAAGAGATGCACATGATGATATATTGGGTGAAGAAATGGATCGCACGAAAATTTTGACTAAGAATCTTCAGAGACTTCAGTCCAAGTTTAACAATCTTCAGAGTCATCATAACACTCCCTTATCTGATCATGAGAAGCTTTCTTATGAGTTTCTTCAAAGAAAGCAAGATCTTGAGCAGTTATGAGTGAGTTATGAAGATCTTCAGAACAAGCGTGATTCATTACTTGCTCAACAAATCAGCGCTACCTAGGAAGAATTTAATCCTCAATGTTTGAAGTGCATTGAACGTGAATCTGCTAATTCTTCACCTGAATGTTCAAATGCTTCTATTGCTGCAAATTCTTCAACTGTCTCTGCTATCACTAATTACTCACTTGAGGATGCTACGAGTATCACTGACCATGCAGGGCTGAACGAATTGTATATGACAGGCATGTACAAAAGCCTCAAAGGGCATCAGGCTCTTTGTGATGTGCTTAAAAAGCAGATCCTCAACAGGAACCCTAGGAAAGAGGGTATTGCCTTTGAGAGGAAATTCAATGCTGATGGGACCTACTGGAAACCTGAGCAGTATCCCAAAACCTCATGGGTTGCTGCAAAGGGACCTTTAGTGGATCCATCTACTTTATCTGGCTTTACATGTGAATCTTCATATTCTTCTAATGAGTCATTTGACTCCAATTACAAACTGTTCAAAAATCAAAATGATGAAGTATTTGCTAGATATGTTGGCACTAACATCAGGAACAGTCCTCCTATGAAGAAAATCTGGGTTCCCAGAAGGTGCCTTGAAATTCTTCTGGTGAATGTCATCATGACACCACCTTTGAAGAATAGGAACCCTAGATCAAATTCTTCATATGGACCAAAGTCTTCATATGGATCCAAGTCCTCATATGGACAACATTCCTCACATGGATCAAAGTCCTCACATGAAAATCATCGTGCTAACACCTCTGTTTCGCAGGGAAAGGCTAAGGATTATGGATATGTGCACTATTCTTAAAATCATTATGTTCATAAATCCTCAAAGAATTTCTCTTCTTACTAATATGCTTACCCTAACTCCTCTTGTGCGAAACGAAGTGGATTGGCATATATGCCACCTTTCTCTTATGGAGCTCGTAGAACGATGAACTCTTTGCCACCCCTTTTAGATGTGGGTGGTGGAGAAAAAGAACTAATCTCTTACGCAAGGTCAGGCCTCCAGACGAACCTAAACGTCTGAAGAATTTGCTGGAGACCTGAATATGCTTGAAAGGATGCAGGCTAATCATGCAGAAATGAATTTTCATTTCTCACGTCCTCACATTGCTTTATCTGTTCTATTGCTTGTGAAATTGATCTGATGAATTTGATGTCATATTCTTCACTAATGAAGTATATGAGTTCGTAAGATGCACTAATTCATCTGCAAGATGATCAACCCAAAGCCACTGAGTGGGTCCTCGATAGTTGATGTACGAATCACATGACTGGTGACAAGAATCTATTAATGGACGCTCCCTTATCTCCATCACATTTAAAGTATATCACCTACGCAGACAAAGGCAAAAGCAAGGTATTGGGTCTAGGTAAGGTTTCAATCTCAAAGGAGCGACACATGGACAAAGTCATGCTTATCGAGTCCTTAGGGTTCAACCTCATGTCTGTCTCAATGCTTTGTGATCTTGATATGGTTGTTGTCTTTGGCAAGTATCGTTGTGTTGTGATCATGGAAGCTGACAATTCCAAAGTCCTCGAAGTCTTTAGGAGAGGAGATTTTTATATTGTTGATTTCTCTATAGGACCACAACATGCTACATATCTACATGCAAAAGCTTCAGAAGGCTGGCTATGGCATCGACGACTTGGTCATGCTGGGATGAGGAACTTGCACACGCTCACGAAGAAACAACATGTCATTAGCATCGAGGGTGTTAAATTCCTCAAGGACCATTTGTGTGGAGCTTGTGAAGCTGGAAAGATGACCAAGGCCAAGCATCCCTCAAAGACCATCATGACTAGCACTCGTCCATTTGAATTGCTTCACATGAATCTCTTTGGCCCTACTCACTATGCCACATTTACTAATGTTGAATCTTTATATGGCTTTGTCATTTTTGATGATTATTATTGTTATACATGGGTGCATATCATCACTTACAAAACTGAAGTGCAGGATGTTTTGAAACGATTTTCCTCGAGGGCTTCAACCAACTTTGGTGTGAACATCAAGCACATCAGAAGTGACAATGGAATTGAGTTCTAGAACACTGGTATGGATGACTATCTTGATGAACATGGTATTACTCATGAGTTATCTACTCCTTATAGCCCTCAGTAGAAAGGCATCATGGAGCGCAAGAACAGGACTCTTGTTGAGATGGCCCGTGCTATGCTTGATGAGTACAAGACACCTCCTTGCTTCTGGCCCGAGGCAATTGATACTGCATGCCACATCATCAACAGAGTATATCTTCACAAATTCTTCAAGAAGACTACATATGAACTCCTCACTGACTAGAAACCCAATGTGAGTTATTTCAAAGTCTTCTGTGCTAAATGCTGGATTATAGATCCTCATCCCAGTTCTAAATTTGCAACGAAAGCACATGAAGATTTTAGGCTTGGTTATGGTAAGGACTCGCACACCTACAGAGTCTTCAACACCTATCACTACAAGGTTGTTGAAACTGTAGATGTGCGGTTCGATGAAACTAATGGCTCGCAAAGAGAGCACCTACCTCCTATGATAGATGAAATACCTCCTGAGGAATCTATTAAGTTCAAGGCTACTGAGGATGTCATTCCTACCGAAGAATCTGCTGAAGAAGTCATTCCAAAACGTGAAGAACATCATGCTGGCGTTTTTGAAGAAAATGGCTCTGAAGAAAATTTTGAGCAAAGTCCTCATCGTCAACCAACTCATCCTCGCATCTCTAATGAAGTGCGGATTGATAAAATCATCAACGACATCAACGCACCAGGTCCTCTCACATGCTCAAAAGCTTCACATTTATCTAACTTTTGTGGGAACTTTGCTTTCGTCTCCATCACATAGCCCACTAAGGTAGATGAAGCATTTCTGCAGCCCGAGTGGATTCATGCTATGCAAGAGGAATTGCATCAGTTCAAGCTCAACAATGTCTGGGAACTTGCCAAGCGACCAGACCCTTGCAAGCACAATATCATCTGCACAAAATGGATCTACTGCAACAAGCAAGATGAAAATGGCCTTGTCGTGAGGAATAAGGCACGACTTGTAGCTCAAGGCTACACACAGCTTGAAGGAATTGATTTTTATGAAACTTTTGCACATGTTGCTACACTTGAAGAAATTCGCATATTACTTGCTTATGCTAACCATCATAATATCATCTTATATCAAATGGATGTGAAAAGTGCATTCCTCAATGGTAAGCTCGAGGAAGAAGTATATGTTGCTCAACCCCTAGGTTTTCAAGATCCAAAGCATCCTGACAAAGTCTTCAGACTCAATAAGGCCTTCTATGGCCTAAAGCAGGCCCCTCGGGTGTGGTATGATACTCCGAAGGAATTCCTCATGAAGAAAGGCTTCAAACCCGGTTCACTTGACCCAACTCTTTTCACCAAAGCTTATGATGATGAATTATTCGTGTGCCAAATATATGTTGATGATATCATCTTTGACTGTACTGACCAACGTTGTAGTTATGAATTTGCCTACATGATGAGTGAAGAATATCAAATGTCTATGATGGGAGAAGTGAAATTCTTCTTGGGTCTTTAGATTCGTCAACAGCGCAATGGCATATTCATATCTCAGGATAAATACCTCAAGGATGTATTGAGGAAGTTCGGCATGCAAGATTGCAAAGGCCTCAAAATCCCTATGCCCACAAATGGCCATCTATGCATTGATGAAAACGGTATTGAATTCGATCAAAAGTGTTCCTTGAAGATAAACTGCATACCTCTTCAAAGAACTCAACTGTTCAAAATCCTTAGCTGAAGAAAATGGCTGATGGAAAGAAACCTCAGAAGGGAGGGAAGAAGTTGGAAGTCCACACTGCATTTGAAATCCCTGAAGACATCTATGCAGGGTATTGCACTCCAGATGAGGCAATTCATGGAAAAGAAACAAAGAATGAGCGCAAAGTGCGCATTCAGAAAATAGAGAGGAGATGGACCAAAGAATGGAGGGGGTATAGATATGTGACTCCCAAGTACATTAAGAAATTCATTGTACACCCTCCATGCCCAAGACCTCCCTTGGCACCAGGCCAAGTTGCTAATCCCTCAAGCATCAGACAACGTGAGGAATTTCCTGCTGAATGGGCCAAGCGTCAAGCTAAGTTGGCCAAAGTAGCAAAAGAGGCAGTGAAGAAATTCAATGAAGACTCTGCTGCTGCTGCCATTGCTGAGGCCACTGCTAGCAAGCCCAAGAAGGCTATGCCAAAGAAGCCCACACATAAGTACGGTACCTCTTCTTGAATGCCCTCATGGCCAAGCTCTTCTACTAAGCCATCGCGGCCAATTCCTCAAGCTGCCCCAGTTCCTTGAGTTTGAAAACCCTCAGCACCTGTGCATCTCGCCTCGTGCCAAAGGACCACAGGAAAATCCATTGCATTAGGAGCCTCTACAAGTTCTTCAGCTCCTTGGCATTCCTCAACTGGCCCACATTGCTGAAGACCAAGGCCACTGCTGGACGAGGCACTAGACCCAGTCCTCAAAAGAAGTTGGTCGCCTTTCAAGTATAGTCGTGGAAGTGTCATGGCAGATGTCCTTATGGAAGGACATAGTTGAGGAGCCATTGCGACGAGGTTAGCTTAAAGGGGTTAAACGGGACAAAGGACACGAAGAGTTTATACTGGTTCGGGCACTTGCGGTGAAGGTAATGGTCTAATCTAGTTTGAGATGGTATTGCTAGGGTTACGATCACTAGGGAGCAAACACACTTTGCCTGGCTTTCGATTTGATGTTTCTTGCCGTAAACCGCCACCGGGTTGTCCCCTTATTTACATGGGTTGGCGCCCTGCGGCCTACAGAGTCCCGACCGGCTCATACAATGTGTTCGGGTTGGTGACGTATCTTACATGCCTTACATTACAAGTCTACACATACATGGCGGTTTATACTTACGGGCCTTAAGCCGCCTCTGGGCCTGGGCCTCTTATAAGCCTAACTATGAACCGCCACCTTGTATACTCATGGGCTTCATTTAGATGAACCGCCATTGTGGTTGACTTGGCCCCTCCTGGGCGTGTCATATCTGATAGTCATATCCCCAACATTAGGCCCCGGGTTGATTTGAACTTGTTCATGTCAATCTTCAACACTTAGGAAAAATCCTTCTTCCTCTGTTGTGAAACATTGTAACCTGCCATAACGTCATCTCCAGAAATTTCAGAAACCCCCCACGACATCATCTTTAACAGATGTTTTATCTTTAATGACCTTGCGAAAATCGAGGCGTTCAATTGATTGGATAATCATCATCTGGCATCCTCGATTTTCGCGCCTGCCTGTTACTCGTTTCCTCATAAATAGGGTCAAACCGCCCCTTTCTCATTCTCCCCCCTTCTCCTTCTCGTCTTCTTCCTCCTCGTGATGCACCAGCCCGCACGAGCTCCGCCACCATTGTCCTTCGTCCTCTTCATCAACTCCGGCCTCCGCATCACCCTGAACTGACTAGAAGTGCTCCTCCACTGTCCGTCAGCGTCAATAAGTCTTTCCCTTTTCCCTTCATAGATCTGTTCTTAGGGTTTCGCTGTTCATCACCATTCTTCCTTTTCTCCTTTCTTGATTGCGTAGTTTGATCTGAAAATAACATAGGTCCTATGCGGTAGCAGTTTTAGCACTCGTTTTTGATATTAGAACACATCCTCATCGCAATAGATCTCTTCTGGGGTACCTCCACTTTTCTGCTGCCGCCTCTGTAGGTCTAATATTTACTTCCTTTTCTGAATAGTTGCAAATCCGAATTTATAGCTTTAACTTGCAAACCTGTTTGTCCCAACACTTAGCAAATTTTGCTCTTGTTAGACCTTGAATATCTTAGTCATGGCGGCTTACTTTACCGGCTTATCATTACTTCATATATCATTATCCATCGCTTAAGCCGCCATTCTGAATGTACACTGCAACTGCTAATTTCTGATTTCACCAACTGACTTGAACCGGCAAATTATTCCCTTCATTTAGGTTGTCCTTCTTTCACAATGAGTAACACCCCGTATGTAACCTGCCATATTTGTATTCCAACTCATGCCATTTTCGGCAATAAGTTATGATACTTCCTCATTGTTGGGTTTTTGTCTTCGTGTTGTTTTGTCTTTGTTATGCATCTCATATCATGTCATCATGTGCATCGCTTTTGCATACATGTTCGTCTCATGCATCCGAGCATTTTCCCCGTTGTCCGTTTTGCATTCCGGCGCTCCTATGTCCTCCGTTGTCCCTTTCTACCTCTTTTCATGTGCGGGTGTTAAACGTTTTCGGATAGGACCGAGACTTTCCAAGCGACCTTGGTTTACTACTGGTAGACCTACTGTCAAGTTTCGTGCCATTTGGACTTCGTTTGATACTCCAACGGATAACCGAGTGACCGATAAGGCCTCGCGTGTGTTGCAGCCCAACACCCCTCCAAAGTGGCCCAAACCCCATCTAAACCCCTTCCATCATCTAGATCGTTCGATCATGATCGCGTGGCCGAAAATCGTGCTCAATATGGAGCCTCCTAGCTCCCTCTACCTATAAATATAGCCTCCTCCCCGAAATCCTAGGTCTCTTCCCCCCTAACCCGAAAAATCCGCATCTCCGCCGTCGGACATGTCCGCCACCTAGCCGGACGAAGCCGCCGCCCGCGCCAACCACAGCGCGCCACATGGCGAGCGCCGCCCCCATCTTCCTCCCGTGCCGCCCGCACCCTCGAGCGCCGCCGCCTGCCTTCGACGCCTCCTCGCCGGAGCACCGCCGCGGCCGACCCCACCACCTCGCTCCTCGCCGGCCAGCTCGCCGCCCGACGCCTCGGCTTCCGCGCCTCCGCCGCCCTCCACCAAGTCTGACTCCAACTCCGGTGACCCCCATCTCCGGCGAACAGTATCTCCGGTCACCTCGAAGTCCGTGCCGATCTGGATCTGAGATCCGCTAGGGTTGACTTTTGCCCTAACCCTAATATTTTTTGCATATTTCATCGCATCGTATCTCTGCAACCGTGGCTCCGTTTTGGGCATGTAGCATATCAAAATGTTCGTCTCGACGAGTACTTCATTTCATGTCATTGCATCATCTTCATTTGAATTCATCTTGATGCCCTAAATGCTGTCGGAAGAGTGCTAGTTTCTGTTATTTTCAGATTATTATCGACATTTGGACATTTGTCATTTTTTCCATGATTAATGTGTGCCTCCTATGAACTTGAGCCCTACATGAGTTTTGAAGTATGCCATGCCATCTTTACAGGGGTGTATGCCATGTATTTTTGTGATCTCTGTGGTGACTAGCACAAGCATGGAAAGTAGCCGTCATAATATTGTTGATTTCAGGGACTTAGAAATATTCCAAGTCTTTACCCTGATAATATTTTCATGCCATGTATTCATGTTGCTACCGAGTGATCCGTGCCTCTTTTGAGCATGATCATTAAGGATGTTTTGTAGATATTGTGGTGCTCTATCCATCCATGTCTTTTTTTGCATTTATGGAGCACCCTAGCTTGAGTCAATCAAGCTCTACTTTTGCTATAAGATGTTCCTGGCAGATTGTTTACGTGTTAAGAAATTTTGTTGAGGTTGTTGTAGTTGATCCATGCATGCTATGTTGTTGTTCTTTCCATGTTTAGCTTCTATGCCATGTCTACTTGCTGGGTGTATGCTTAGTTTGTCATGCAAGGCCTTGTGGTGAGTGCATCGAGCTTGTAAAAATGCCTACTTAACATGCCTACTTAATATCGAGCTCGTAAACGATAATTGCTATGTTCACATGGATGCCATTGTATTTTTTGATCCCTTTTGTCTTAAGGTCAGTACAGGAATTTTGTTGTATGCTTTGAGTAGCTTCATGCCGTGCCCTGCTTTGCCATGATATGTTCCTGTAGCATGTTGTTATCATGCTCTAAACATTGCTTCCTGATGTTAAATTCCTGACATGTTATTTTCACAAAGTCTGTAACCTGTTATCTTTTGCACTTTTTCCATGCTTGTTTGAACCAGCTATTGAGTGAATTAGCCATAGCTCAGTGTTCATCCTTTGTCAATCATCTTGAGTGGATCCCTGCCATGCATTTTGTTTCCATGTTAGAGTGCATTAGCTTTTTATTCTTGATGCATTTAGATGGCCTCGTGCTGTTAATCGCAGACCGGTGCCATATTTGTTTTGCTTGCCATTTGCAAACCGTGCATTCGATTCCGGTGATCTTTATATCAATTTCCAACGAAATCAACTCATCTTTCCAGTGGCACTCTTGGTTTTCCAAGTTGAGGCCAGGTTCAATCTTTACTTTCTGAATCATGCATATGCATTGCATACCACATCCCGCATATCATGCCATGTTTTGCATCATGTTGTTTGCGCATTGCAGGTAGTTGAATGTGTCTCCCTTTGCTTGTGTTCTTGCTTTGGGTAGAGCCGGGAGACGAGTTCGTGATCGAGGAGCCCGTTGAGTATGTTTACGAGGATCAAGCTAACTCAACTCGGAGAACTTTGCAGGCAAGATGACCATACCTTCGAAATCACTTCTATCTTTGCTTGCTAGATGCTCACTCTATTGCTATGCCTATGCTACGACACCTACCACTTGCTTATCATGCCTCCCATATTGCCATGTCAAACCTCTAATCCACCTTGTCCTAGCAAACCGTTGTTTGGCTATGTTACCGCTTTGCTCAGCCCCTCTTATAGCGTTTCTAGTTGCAGGTGAAGATTGGAGTTTGTTCCTTGTTGGAACATGTTTATTGTTGGGATATCATTATTATATCTTGTCTATTTTTAATGCATCTATATACTTGGTAAAGGGTGCAAGGCTCGGCCTTATGCCTGGTGTTTTGTTCCACTCTTGCCGCCCTAGTTTCCGTCATACTGGTGTTATGTTCCTTGATTTTGCATTCCTTACACGGTTGGGTTATAATGGGAACCCCTTGACAGTTCGCCTTGAATAAAACTCCTCCAGCAATGCCCAACCTTGGTTTTACCATTCGCCACCTAGCCTCTTTTCCCTTGGGTTTCCGGAGCTCAAGGGTCATCTTTATTTTAAACCCCCCCGGGACAGTGCTCCTCTGAGTGTTGGTCCAACCTGTTAGCCGCCGGTGGCCACCAGTGGCAACTCTGGGCTGGCCTACCGGAAGTTTGGACAATCCAGTGTGCCCTGAGAACGAGATATGTGCAGCTCCTATCGGGATTTGTCGGCACATTCGGGTGGCTTTGTTGGATTTGTTTTACCATTGTCGAAATGTCTTGTAACCGGGATTCCGAGTCTGATCGGATTGTCTTGGGAGAAGGAATATCATTCGTTGACCGTGAGAGCTTCTGATGGGGTAAGTTGGGACACCCTACAGCGATTTGAACTTTCGAAAGTCGTGCCCGCGGTTATGGGCAGATGGGAATTTGTTATTGTCCGGTTGTAAATAACCTTAAACTTAAGCTAATTAAAATGAATCAACAAAGTGTGTGGCCGTGATGGTCTCTTTTTGGCGGAGTCCGGGAAGAGAACACGGTCTTGTGTTATGCTTGAACGTAGGTTGTTCTAGGATCATTTCTTGATCATAGTTGCTCGACCATGCCTTTGCCTGCTCTTCTCGCTCTCGTTTGCGTATGTTAGCCACCATATATGCTAGTGCTTGCTGCAGCTCCTTCTTCATACCTTTTACCCTTCCTATAAGCTTAAATAGTCTTGATCGCGAGGGTGTGAGATTGCTGAGTCCCCGTGACTCACAGATTACTTCCAAAACCAGATGCGGGGACCGATGATACCGCTCCAGGAGATTCAATTGAGCTCAAGTGGGAGTTCGATGAGGACTCAAGACAATACTGCGTTTCCTTTCCAGACGATCAGTAGTGGTGCCAAGTTGGGGCGATCGGGGACTTGGTCGCATTTGGGGTTGTTCTTTATTTTGGTTCCGTAGTCGGACCTTGATTGTATCTGGATGAATGTAATGATATTTATGCTATTGTGTGACGTGGCGAGTGTAAGCCAACTATGTATCTTTTTCCCTTATTCATTGCATGGGTTGTGTGAAGATTACCTCACTTGCGACATTGCTTACAATGTGGTTATGCCTCTAAGTCGTGCTTCGACACGTGGGAGATATAGCCGCATCGTGGGCGTTACAAGTTGGTAATCAGAGCCTTCCCCGACCTTAGGAGCCCCCTGCTTGATCGAATCGCTGGCGTTGTTGAGTCTAGAAAAATGTTTTGAGTAGGATTCTTCGTCGCTCTGGTGAGGCATCCTGACGTAGAGTTTTGACTCTTCTCTTCTCAAATTTCACTAAAACAAATTTTTAGGATCACGCGGGTATCTTGGAATCGTTCCGATGGTTTTGTGACGAGAACATTGTTCTTGGTGCCTCCTGACATTTAGGGGTTGTGGCAATGTCCCGGGGAGTTGAGCTCCAAGGTGTTGTCGTCACAATTTTATTGCTGCAATTCTGGAATACCTGAGTTTCGCCGACATCGAAAATCTCTTTTATGCAGTTGTTGGTGAGATAACCTCGATGCCACCCAGTACTGGGGCAGGAGTTCGGGAGTATCGCCATAACTCGTATAACGGATGCTTTTCGAAGGTTGAGGTAGATGATTTCCGAGGTTTCTTGGTTATGTGTTGAAGGATGGATACAGCTGGATGTAGGATTTGCTAGCTTTGGGTGAGATATTATGCTTCCCCTGTATCCCCAACACCTAATTGCATAACCGAAAAGGTTTGGGAGTTTCATCGGTGGGAATTCATGTAGCTCTAGTATTACTTCTGCGAATATTTGGTTTGTGATTGGGTAATCCTCACCAAGTATTTGTTCTTGTCCATACCTTGTTGTTTTATTCTTCTACCTATATCTAAGTGGCTTCTCAATTTATGGAAGTGTGACCATTTCAATTGGAATGCATTCGTTCATTCCTGTTCGGATGTTAAGACTATATGTTGCAATTTCGATCCTTTTGATTCAGCTTGAATATATGTCTGTCAAGATGCTAACGGGTGTCACCCTCTGCAGGACGGCTCCTCCAATGCGTCAGAAACCTGAACCGCCACCACCACCTCCACCTCCGGAGGCATGGCAAGCTGTGATGGCCGCTACCAATGCCAACACGCAGCTAATCATGCAACTCTTGCAAGAGCGCAACCAAGGGAATCAAGGCCATGGCAACAATCAGAATCAGTTTGCTACACTCAACCAGTTCCTCGCAAACCAGCCAAAGACCTTTAGCAACTGTGTCGAGGCAACAGACTCTGATGATTGGCTCGTGGATATCTGTAACCATTTCGAGTGCAGCAACGTCAAGCCTGAGGACTTTGTCAAGTTTGCTTCGTTCCAACTCAAAGACCAAGCTGCAGAGTGGTATCAGCAATACAAAGATTCTAGAGGAGGTCGTGTGATTACCTGGGATGAATTCCGTCAAGACTTCAAAGCTCACCACATTCCTCAGTGTGTTGTTGAGAGCAAGCGTGAGGAGTTCCGTAACCTGAAGCAAGGCAGCTTGTCTACCAGTATAACATCATGTTCCAGAAGCTCGCTCGTTTCACTAAGCAAGACGTCCCTGACGAGAAGAGCATGATTTATCATTTCAGAGGTGGCCTCAGAGAAGATCTCCAACTAGCTCTCGTGCTTTTTGAGTCGCAGAAGTACGATGAGTTTTACAACATGGCACTGAAACAAGAGAATGCTCAACTCAAGTGCGATGCTTCCAAGAAACGAGTCAGGGATGCAACTCCTTCTTCAACTCAAGTGGCATCTAAGCAGCAAAAGTATTGGTTGCCTCCTCCTCCTCCGTTCCGTCAGCCTTATCAGCAGGAGAGCAAAGGTGGCAATGGATCTTCCCCCCCCACCCAACCCAGGCTTTCAAAACAAGACTTCGTCTCATGCTCCGAGATCAAGTGCTCCGTATCACCGTCCGCTCTCAGAGGTCACGTGTAACAAGTGTCAGCAGAAAGGTCACTATGCCAACAAATGCTTCAATCAGAGGCCTCTTCCTCCACCTCCTCCTGTGAGATCTGTTAGCACCACAGTGGTCAAGCATAATCCCAAGTTTGCAAAGGTCAACCTTCCTGTTAAAGATGTTCCTGCAAAAGTTCTTTTTGACACTGGTGCATCGCATTGTTTCATCTTGAGACCATTTGCATCTAGGCATGATTTGGCTTTCCAAGATATGCATAGACTGTTAGCAGTTGTCTCACCGGGTAAATGCTTGCACGCAAGCTACGTGGTTCCGGAAGTTTCTATCACGTTGGGCGACTATAAGTTTCTGTCTTCTCCAATGGTCCTTGGTAACTAGGATATTGATCTTATTCTAGGAATGGACTGGCTTTCTAAGCACAAGGCTCAGCTTGATTGTGTTGCCAGACAGATTCAATTGACACATTCGTCTGAGGATGTAATCGTCTTTGCTGCTCGTGATGATACCATTCGACTATTTTCTCTCAACGAGAAGGGCGAGCTGGACGCCATCGCTCAGATTCCAGTCATTTGCGAATATCAAGACGTCTTTCCAGAAGAGCTTCCAGGAATGCCTCGGCACCGGTTAGTTGAATTCGTCATCGATCTTGAGCCTGGCATGGAACCTGTTTGCAAACGTCCTTACAAGCTTGGACCTGAAGAGTTGAAGGAGCTGAAGAATCAACTCGATATTCAAGAGCGTATGGGTCTCATCTGACCAAGTTCTTCTCCTTGGGGTTGTCGTGTTCTTTTCATCAAGAAGAAGGATGGAACGGACCAACAGTGTGTCGACTACCGTCCATTGAACAAGAAGACCATAAAGAACAAGTACCCATTTCCCAACATCAATAAGCTTTTCGAACAACTCAAAGGTGCTCAAGTATTCTCCAAGCTTGATCTCCGTATGGGCTATCATCAGATTCGCACTCGTGAAGTAGATATCCCCAAGACAGCATTCAGAACAAGATATGGTTCATATGAATACACTGTCATGTCTTTCGGCCTTGTCAACGCTCCTCCGACATTCTCTCGCATGATGAACTTCATCTTCAACGCCTACACAAATGACTTCGTCTTGGTCTACCTCGATGACATTTTGGTCTTTTCCAAGAACAAGGAGGATCATGCCAAGAACTTGAGATTGGTGCTGGATAAACTCAGAGAACATCAGTTCTATGCGAAGTTTTCAAAGTGTGAGTTTTGGCTCGATGAGGTTCTCTACCTTGGGCATATCATCTCCGCCAAGGGCATAGCTATTAATCCTGAGAAGGTGTCTGCAATTGTGAATTGGGAACCACCTCAGAACGTGAAGCAACTCCGCAACTTCCTTGGGCTCGCAAGCTATTGTCAAAGGTTCGTTGAGAACTTCTCTAAGATCGCGAAGCCTCTTTCCAACCTTCTCTAGAAGCATGTGAAGTACGTCTGGTCGCGTGAATGTGACATCGCTTTCAACACCCTCAAAGAGAAGTTAGTCACTGCTCCAGTTCTGACTCCTCCTGATGAATCCAAACCATTTGAGGTCTTCTGTGATGCTTCCCTTCAAGGTCTTGGTGCAGTGTTGATGCAAGAGAAGAAGGTTGTGGCCGATACCTCTCATCAGTTGAAGCCCAACGAAAAGAACTACCCCACTCATGACCTTCAGTTGGCGGCAGTTATCCATGCTCTTTTAACGTGGAGACATCCCTTGTTCGGAAGGAAAGTGGACATCTTCACTGATCATAAGAGTCTCAAGTACATCTTCACTCAGCCAAACCTCAACCTCAGGTAGACTCGTTGGGTCAAAATGATTCAAGAGTATAATCCGCGTATTGAATATACTCCAGGCAAGGCTAATGTAATTGCTGACGCATTGAGCAGGAAGGCTTACTGCAACAGTTTGATTCTCAAGCCCTACCAACCGGATCTTTGTGAAGCTTTCCGCAAACTCAATCTTCAAGTTGTTCCTCAAGGATTTCTGGCCAACCTCCAAGTCTCTCCTACTTTGGAAGATCAGATTCGCGAGGCTCAACTTATTGATGCTATGGTGAAGAAGGTGAAGATTGGGATTGCCAAGAGTCAACCCAAGTACAAGTGTTATCGTCTTGATGACAAGGATACACTATTCTTCGAGGATCGAATTGTTGTTCCTAAAGGTGACCTTCGTAAAGTCATTATGAATGAGGCTCACAATTCACTCCTCTCTATACACCCTGGAAGTACAAAGATGTACCAGGACCTCAAGCAGTCGTATTGGTGGGCTCAAATGAAGCGCGAGATTGCTCAGTTCGTGAATGAATGTGATGTCTGCAGAAGAGTGAAGGCAGAACACCAACGACCAGCTGGTCTCCTCCAACCTCTTGCCATTCTAGAATGTAAGTTTGACCATATTGAGATGGACTTCGTGAGTGGATTTCCAAAGTCCAAGTGTGGCAATGATGGTATCTTTGTTGTCATCGACAAGCTCACTAAAGTGGCTCATTTTCTTCCTATCAAAGAATCTATCACAGCAGCTCAGTTGGCAGAGCTATATACCTCCAGGATTGTCTCTCTGCATGGCATTCCGCAGTTGATATCTTTAGATCGTGGCAGCATCTTTACCTCCAAGTTCTGGGATTCTTTTCAGAAGGCCATGGGAACCAATATTCTCTTCAGCACAACATTTCATCCTCAAACCAGTGGCCAAGTCGAGCGAGTTAATCAGATTCTTGAAGATATGCTCAGGGCATGTGTCATTTCTTTCGGTATGAAGTGGGAAAATTGTCTTCCATATGCCGAGTTCTCCTACAACAACAGCTTCCAAGCGAGTTCGGGCAAGGCCCCATTCGAAATTCTCTATGGTAGGAAGTGTCGTAATCCTCTTAACTGGTCAGAGACTGGTGAATGCCAACTTCTTGGCAATGACTTGATCACAGAGGCTGAAGAAATGTGCAAAGTCATTCGTGATAATCTTAAAGCCGCGCAATCGCGCCAGAAAAGTTACTATGATAGCAAGCATCGTGACTTGGCTTTCGACATCGGAGACCATGTCTACCTCCGCGTCTCTCCAATGAAAGGTACTCGTCGCTTCGGTATCAAAGGGAAGCTTGCCCCTAGATACGTGGGTCCTTTCAAGATCATCAGCAAAAGAGGTGATCTCGCCTATCAACTTGAGCTTCCCTCCAACTTTGCAAATGTGCACGACATGTTTCATGTGTCGCAACTCCGCAAGTGTTTCAAGACTCCTGACCATACCGTCAACTTCGAAGAGATTGATCTTCAATAAGACATGTCTTATCATGAGCATCCTGTTGCTATTCTTGAAGATACTGAGCGCAAGACTCGCAACAAGTCTATCAAATTCCTGAAAGTCAAGTGGCCACATCATTCCGACCGTGAAGCCACCTGGGAACATGAGGATCACCTCCGTTTTGAGTACCTGGAGTTTTTCCAGTCCTAGATCTCGGGACGAGATCCTTTCATAGTTGTGGAGTGTTGTAACACCCCGTATGTAACCTGCCATATTTGTATTCCAACTGTTTCCATTTTCGGCACTAAGTTATGATATTTCCTCGTTGTCAGGTTTTTGTATTCGTGTTGTTTTGTCTTTGTTATGCATCTCATATCATGTCATCATGTGCATCGCTTTTGCATACGTGTTCGTCTCATGCATCCGAGCATTTTCCCCGTTGTCCGTTTTGCATTCCGGTGCTCCTATGTCCTCCGCTGTCCCTTTCTACCTCTTTTCGCGTGCGGGTGTTAAACGTTTTCGGATTGGACCGAGACTTGCCAAGCGGCCTTGGTTTACTACCGGTAGACCGCCTGTCAAGTTTCGTGCCATTTGGACTTCGTTTGATACTCCAACGGTTAACCGAGGGACTGATAAGTCCTCGTGTGTGTTGCAGCCCAACACCCCTCCAAAGTGGCCCAAAACCCACATAAACCCATTCCATCATCCAGATCGTTCGATCATGATCATGTGGCCGAAAACCGTGCTCAATTCGCAGCCTCCTAGCTCCCTCTACCTATAAATATAGCCTCCTCCCCGAAATCCCGGGTGTCTTCCCTCCTAACCCTAAAAATCGGCATCTCCGCCGTCGGACATGTCCGCCACCTAGCCGGACGAAGCCGCCGCCCACGCCAACCACAACGCGCCACGTGGCGAGCACCGCCGCCCCGCGCCACCGGTCCAGCGGGCCAGCGCGCGCCGCCCCCGGCCCGAAGCGGCGCGCCGCCCGCGTCTTCCTCCCGCGCCGCTCGCGCCCTCGAGCGCCGCCGCCTGCCTCCGCCACCTCCTCGCTTCGCCGGCGCGCCTCCTCGCCAAAGCACTGCCGCAGCCGACCCCCGCCACCTCGCTCCTCGCCGGCCAGCGCACCGCCCAACGCCTCGGCTTTCGCGTCTCCGCCGCACCGCGCCATCGCCACCGTTAACCAAGTCCGACTCCAACTTCGGCGACCCCCCATCTCCGGCGAACAGTGATGTCTACTACACAACCTTCTTCTTGTAGACGTTGTTGGGCCTCCAAGTGCAGAGGTTTGTAGGACAGTAGCAAATTTCCCTCAAGTGGATGACCTAAGGTTTATCAATCCGTAGGAGGCGTAGGATGAAGATGGTCTCTCTCAAGCAACCCTGCAACCAAATAACAAAGAGTCTCTTGTGTCCCCGACACAACCAATACAATGGTAAATTGTATAGGTACACTAGTTCGGCGAAGAGATGGTGATACAAGTGGTATATTGATAGTAGATAATAGTTTTTGTAATCTGAAAATATAAAAACAGCAAGGTAACTAATGATAAAAGTGAGCGTAAACGGTATTGCAATGCGTTGAAGCAAGGCCTAGGATTCATACTTTTGCTAGTGTAAGTTTCCTCAACAATACTAAAATAATTGGATCACATAACTATCCCTCAACATGCAACAAAGAGTCACTCCAAAGTCACTAATAGCGGAGAATGAACGAAGAGATTATGGTAGGGTACGAAACCACCTCAAAGTTATTATTTCCAATCAATCCATTGGGCTATTCCTATAAGTGTCAGAAACAGCCCTAGAGTTCGTACTAGAATAACACCTTAAGACACAAATGAACCAAAACCCTAATGTCACCTAGATACTCCAATGTCACCTCAAGTATCCGTGGGTATGATTATACGATATGCATCACACAATCTCAGATTCATCTATTCAACCAACACATAGGACCTCAAAGAGTGTCCCAAAGTTCTACCGGAGAATCACGACGAAAACGTGTGCCAACCCCTATGCATAGGTTCATGGGCGGAACCCGCAAGTTGATCACCAAAACATACATCAAGTGAATCACGTGATATCCCATTGTCACCACAGTTATCCACGGCAAGACATACATCAAGTGTTCTCAAATCT
Source organism: Triticum urartu (assembly GCF_003073215.2). NCBI lineage: Eukaryota > Viridiplantae > Streptophyta > Magnoliopsida > Poales > Poaceae > Triticum > Triticum urartu. The sequence goes on from NC_053024.1 coordinate 306,335,124, forward strand.
ATAAAGACTCAATCCGATAAGATAACTCCAAAGGGGAAACTCAATTCATTGCAAGAGAGAAGAGGGGGAGGAGAAACATAGGATCCAGCTATAATAGCAAAGCTCGCGATACATCAAGATCGTATCACCTCAAGAACACGAGAGAGTGAGATCAAACACATAGCTACTGGTACATACCCTCAGCCCCGAGGGAGAACTACTCCCTCCTCATCATGGAGAGCACCGGGATGATGAAGATGGCCACCGGAGAGGGATTGCCCTTCGGCAGGGTGCCGGAACGGGTCTACATTGGTTTTCGGTGGCTACAGAGGCTTCTGGCGGCGGAACTCCTGATCTATTGTGCTCTCGGGTGTTTTTAGGGTATATGGAGATATATAGGCGGAAGATGTACGTCAGGGGGGCCACGAGGGTGGAGGGCGCGCCCCCCTGCCTCGTGACCTCCTCGCAGATCCCTTGACGTGCACTCCAAGTCTTTTGGGCTTCTTTCCTTCCAAAAATGAGTTCCGTGAAGTTTCAGGTCAATTGGAATCCGTTTGATTTTCCTTTTCTTCAAAACCCTAAAACAGGGTACAAACAGAAACTGGCACTGGGCTCTGGGTTAATAGGTTAGTCCCAAAAATGATATAAAAGTATATAATAAAGCCCATAAACATTCAAAATAGTAGATAATATAGCATGGAGCAATCAAAAATTATAGATACGTTGGAGACGTATCAAACAGTAACTCCGGCGACCTCGAAGTCCATGCCAATCTGGATCTGAGATCCGCTAGGGTTGACTTTTGCCCTAACCCTAATATTTTTTGCATATTTCATTGCATCATATCTCTGCAACTGTGGCTCCGTTTTGGGCATGAAGCATATCAAAATGTTCGTCTCGACGAGTACTCCATTTCATCTCATTGCATCATGTTCATTTGAGTTCATCTTAATGCCCTAAATGCTGTTGGAAGAGTGCTAGTTTCTCTTAGTTTCAGATTATTATCAACATTTGGACATTTGTTATTTTGCCATGATTAATGTGTGCCTCCTATGAACTTGAGCCCTACATGAGTTTTGAAGTATACCATGCCATCTTTACAGGGTTGTATGCCATGTATTTTTGTGATCTCTGTGGTGACTAGCACAAGCATGCAAACTAGCCCCCGTAATATTGCTGATTTTAGGGACTTAGAAATATTCTAAGTCTTTACCCTGATAATATTTTTATGCCATGTATTCATGTTGCTACAGAGTGATCCGTACCTCTTTTGAGCATGATCAGTAAGGATGTTTTGTAGATATTGTGGTGCTCTATCCATCCATGTATTTTTTTGCATTTATGGAGCACCCTAGCTTGAGTCAACCGAGCTCTACTTTTGCTATAAAATGTTCCTGGCAGATTGTTTACGTGTTAAGCAATTTTGTCGAGGTTGTTGTAGTTGATCCATGCATGCTATGTTGTTGTTCTTGCCAATTTTAGCTTCTATGTCATGTCTACATGCTGGGTGTATGCTTAGTTTGTAATGCAAGGCCTTGTGGTGAGTGCATCGAGCTCGTAAACATGCCTACTTAATATCTGTTTTGCCATGTTCTAGTTTTCTGCTAAGTCTGAATCTGTTAACGATAATTATTATGTTCACATGGATGCCATTGTATTTTCTGATCCCTTTTGTCTTAAGATCAGTAAGGGACTTTTGTTGTATGCTTTGAGTAGCTTCATGCCATGCCTTGCTTTGCCATGATATGTTCCTGTAGCATGTTGTTATCTTGCTCTAAACATTGCATCCTGATGTTAAATTCCCGACATGTTATTTTCACAAAGTCTGTAACCTGTTATCTTTTAGACTTTTGCCATGCTTGTTTGAACCTGCTATTGAGTGAATTAGCCATAGCTCAGTGTTCATCTTTTGTCAAGCATCTTGAGTGGATCCCTGCCATGTATTTTGTTTCCATGTTAGAGTGTAGTAGCTTGTGGTTCTTGATGCATTTCGATGGCCTCGTGCTGTTAATCCCAGACTGGTGCCATATTTGTTTTGCTTGCCATTTGCAAACCAAGCATCCGATTCCGGTGATCTTTATATCGATTTCAACCGAAATCAACTCATCTTTCTAGTGGCACACTTGTTTTTCCAAGTTGAGGCCAGTTTCAATCTTTTCCTTTCCGAATCATGCATATGCATTGCATACCGCATCCCGCATATCATGCCATGTTTTGCATCATGTTGTTTGCGCATTGCACGTGGTTGATTGTGTATCCCTTTGCTTGTGTTCTAGCTTTGGGTAGAGCCGGGAGACGAGTACGTGATCGAGGAGCCCGTTGAGTATGTTTACGAGGATGAAGCTAACGTCAACTTGGAGAACTTTGCAGGCAAGATGACCATACCCTCGAAATCACTTCTATCTTTGCTTGCTAGATGCTCGCTCTATTGCAATGCCTATGCTACGACACCTAACACTTTCTTATCATGCTTCCCATATTGCCATGTCAAACCTCTAACGCACCTTGTCCTAGCAAACCGTTGTTTGGCTATGTTACCGCTTTGCTCAGCCCCTCTTATAGCGTTGCTAGTTGCAGGTGAAGATTGGAGTTTGTAACTTGTTAGAACATGTTTATTGTTGGGATATCATTATATTATCTTGTCTACTTTAATGCATCTATATACTTGGTAAAGGGTGGAATTCTCGGCCTTATGCCTGGTGTTTTGTTCCACTCTTGCCGCCCTAGTTTCCGTCATACCGGTGTTATGTTCCTTGATTTTGCGTTCCTTACATGGTTGGGTTATAATGGGAACCCCTTGACAGTTCGCCCTGAATAAAACTCCTCCAGCAATGCCCAACCTTGGTTTTACCATTCGCCACCTAGCCTCTTTTCCCTTGGGTTTCCGGAGCTCAAGGGTCATCTTTATTTTAAACCCCCCCGGGCCAGTGCTCCTCTGAGTGTTGGTCCAACCTGTCAGCCACCGGTGGCCACCAGGGGCAACTCTGGGCTGGCCTACCGGAAGTTTGGACAATCCGGTGTGCCCTGAGAACGAGATATGTGCAGCTCCTATCGGGATTTGTCGGCACATTCGGGTGGCTTTGCTGGATTTGTTTTACCATTGTCGAGATGTCTTGTAACCGGGATTCCTAGTCTGATCGGATTGTCTTGGGAGAAGGAATATCCTTCGTTGACCATGAGAGCTTGTGATGGGCTAAGTTGGGACACCCATGCAGGTATTTGAACTTTCAAAAGCCGTGCCCACGGTTATGGGCAGATGGGAATTTGTTAATGTCTGGTTGTAGATAACCTTGAACTTAACTTAATTAAAATGAATCAACAGAGTGTGTGGCCGTGATGGTCTCTTTTCGGCGGAGTCTGGGAAGAGAACACGGTCTCGTGTTATGCTTGAATGTTGGTTCTTCTAGGATCATTTATTGATCATAGTTGCTCGACCGTGCCTGTGTCTTCTCTTCTCGCTCTCATTTGCGTATGTTAGCCACCATATATGCTAGTGCTTGCTGCAGCTCCACCTTCATACCTTTTACCCTTCCTATAAGCTTAAATAGTCTTGATCGCGAGGGTGTGAGATTGTTAAGTCCCCGTGACTCACAGATTACTTCCAAAACCAGATGTAGGGACTGATGATACCGCTCCAGGAGATTCAACTGAGCTCAAGTGGGAGTTCGATGAGGACTCATGACGATACTACATTTCCTTTCAAGACAATCAGTAGTGGTGCCCAGTTGGGGCGATCGGGGACTTTATCGAATTTGGGGTTGTTCTTTATTTTGGTTTCGTAGTCTGACCTTGATTGTATCTGGATGAATGTAATGATATTTATGCTATTGTGTGACGTGGTGAGTGTAAGCCAACTATGTATCTTTTTCCCTTATTCATTACATGGGTTGTGTGAAGATTACCTCACTTGCGACATTGCTTACAATGCGGTTATGCCTCTAAGTCGTGCTTCGACACGTGGAAGATATAGCCTCATTGTGGGCATTACAGAATGCCGCCAAAGATAGTTACCACATGTAACTGGGTTCCTTCCATCGTTACTGAGGGTACCTTAAAAGATTTTGTCAAGGTTGGATATCTACCAGAGAAAAGTGTCATGCATTACCACGCTCCTGATCCAGGCGAAGAGAGACCTCTGCCAAAGGATGGTGAAGTCATTGTATTCACTGTTCATATGAACCGAGGCTTCTCACCGCCCGGCTCTAAGTTTTTTCGAGATGTTCTGCACTTCTTCAAACTCCATCCTCAAGACATTGGACCCAACTCCGTGTCAAACATCTGTAACTTTCAAGTTTTTTGTGAAGCATACCTTCAAGAAGAGCCTAGTGTCAAGCTTTTCAGGGAATTCTTCACCACCATGGTTATGCTGGAGAGAAGGTCCAGATGTTCTGTGTCAGATGGGTCAAGAGCGTCCTAAAAGAAGACCGGTATTTCACCACCATGGTTATACCCGAAGCCAAATCCAAGACCGCGGGCGCAAACATCACCGTGAAAAATGAGCCATGGGTACTGGCTTCCCAAGTGGACCAATGCTTCTTCATTACCGACCCGTCAAATCCCAATCGTGTTGTCGTGAGGAGAGGCAAAAGGAAGATCATCGGAATGGATGGAGTCACCAATGATCAAGACTTCGACAAGTATGGCGACTGAAGATGGATGATGACGACGACGATGAAGTACCATACACCACAAGAAGAAGCAGGACCACCCTACCTAAAGGAAGTCCGTTCAAGAGAATAACTCAAGGGGTTCCGGGGCTAAATTATTCAACCACGAGAAAGAAGGGCAAGAAGATTGCAAAAAGATAGCTAAGATCGAATCATGACGTGTCGGGCGTGTCTGTGTGTGTGTTAGTGGCAAGCTCAATTATTACATGCAACTAAATTATTACATGTATCACTTGATTTCAACCATGTCATCTAATTCTAAATCTTTGCACAATGGTTTTATCATTCCATTTGCATTTTCCTTTTCTTCTATCTCAAATCTTAAATTATTACATGCAACTAAAAATCCAAAAAATAGAAAATGTTAGTAATGGTGCATTAGGAGAAGGTGTGCCATTGCTATCACGGTGTTTATGGCGCACCCGTAAAAGGTGCGCCATAGATATACCAATTTTTATGGCGCACCCCTAAAAGGTGTGCCATTGCTAACCCTCCCCCACTAAAATATCCAAGACCCTCGGTCCTTCTCCCCAATCTGCATCTCCGCCCCGCCCCGTTAAGCGCCTCCGCTCCGGCGCAGCCGAACCCACCGTTGTCGCCCCCGCCGCCTCTCTCCCCATCCTCTCCTTCCTCCCCCTCCGACCCCACCCCACTGTCGCCGGAGCAGTGCCGTAGGGCCGACACCAACCTATCCCTCGCCCGCGCATGCTGCAACCTCCGCCATGCAAAGTCCAAAGGTACCCTCTTTCTCCACGCCCCCGCTCCCCGGACACTAGCTAGCCAGGGTTCTAACTAAACTGTTGTGGGTTTCAAATCATCTAGTGGTCGCCGGCGCCGCGAAGCTGGAGGAGCTGCTCGTGGAGGAGGCATGGCTGGAGGCGCTCTCCGGGGAGCTGCTCAAGCCCTACGCGCTCGACCTCTGCCGCTTCGTCGCCCACGAGCACCTGCACGCCAAGGTGCCTGTCTACCCGCCACCCCACCTCGTCTTCCATGTGCTCCACACCACCCCCTTCCACGACGTCAAAGCCATCATCATCGGCCAGGTACCCAAATACCAAGTCACTCAAGTCTACGAATCATGTACTTGTTAACCTGCTGCTTCACTGTGAAGAAATATGCGACAGTTTCACTAATTCAACTTTAGTCTAAGGATCATGTTGCTTGCTTACATGAATATTCAGCTATTTGGTCTAACTGTGGCCTAGAGTTTCTTTTTGTTAGAATGCTGCCTGCTGTATGGAGTACTGAAAGAAAATTGAAACATGGATACCTAGCATAATTTGGAAATGTCGTATGCAGGAACAAAAATTGTTACTTCTGTTCTCCATATTCATACTATGCTAGGATAACTGATTTGGTGCTGCTTTGTTTCTGTGATCACATTGTGTTCGTTAAAATATATTTTTGAATGATGCTTGAGATAGGATGGAAACTGGAGTTAATTGCCAGAGATAGAGTCTCAGAATTTAGATGTTATTTTGTTGTTTGTTAGCTGCTTGGTCTGAGCATTTAAAAGTTACATCTGCTACTTCCTTGGCAATGGTCTATGGTGCTCTGCACGTGCTAGTGATGCTAAGCGTCCTATCTAAGATCATCTGATCCAGGTCTCTGCTCTAGTCTGATTGCCACAAATATTTTGTGCAGGAACAAATAGTTACCCCTTTCTCCTGAAATGTTGATTAATTTCTATTTCGGTTGAGAATGGGGCACTCCTAGGTCAAGAAAATTAGCAAAGGTCATGCCCAATTTTCTTGACCTAGAAGGTGCCCGATTCTCAACCGAAACATAATTAAGCATAATTCTCTGCATGGAGGAGGTTCAAATCAACAAATCAGCAAGTTAAGCATAAAATGACAATAAAGCATACAGGGTCTTGAAAACAGTTATGAAAATGTTCAGGTTCTAAAAATGTTTAACACAGTTTTGAGCTACTAACTGAAAAACTTCAGGTTCTGGAATTTACCAAGTTCGTTAACTAAATTCAGATTCAGTTAACTGAATTTACCAAGTGTTAAAAGTGTTAACTGAATTTAACACTTGGGACTTTGAGACTTGGTACAAAAGTGCTCAGTCAAATATTGCTTCAGTGCACAAGACACAAGCAATCATCATCTGTTCATAATTACTCCATAATTATTCTAACTAATCTACTCCATAATATTGCTTCAGTGCACAATACCTTTCAAATTAAGTTAACTGGATTAGAATGTTACCTCTGCTAATCATTCCTTTTTGAACGAATTTTGTTAACAGAAAATTCATTGTATATGCATTCATTCTTAGTGTATATGCATTCTAGTACACTAGCAATTTTGTTAACTGAATTCCTTTCTGATCCATATATATATATATATATGCATGCACTGAAAGATCTTGCAATGTGAATAATTATAGAAGGAAAAGGAACAATATTTTGGGTAAAGGGGTGTTTATAACCTGTAATGTGAAAATATATAGGATAGAAGAATAGGTACTACCCTGATCTCATCCAATAACTTTAGTAGCCTTTTTTCCTATTTAGAGCGAACATGGCCGACAAAAATGAGGCCGGCGGTTCAGGCAAGCAATTCTGGGAGCTGTCCCAGGAGATGGAGGAAGAACCTCACCACTATGAGGACGCTGCGGAAGACACCGATCCCAACTACACAACCCCTAGTGGCGTCGGGGATGACACCCCTGATGGTGCCGCCGGGGATGCCACCACTGATGATGGCAGCGAACGCATAGATGTCAGCCAACCAAAGAGGCAACGGAAGGACCGGCGCCCGAACATGCTCGGCACCGTCAAGGAGGAATTTACTAAAGTGTCCTCCAGTGGGCATCCTATGGCGCCCAAAGAATTAGTGAGTTGGTACACGAGACAACTCAGGTGCATTCTTCGGAGCACCGTCTCGATCAACACCAAGAACCTAAGGCATCGTGACCAAGGCAATTTGCGCAACCTCCTCTTCATGAAGCTGCATGAACGATACAAGCTCCCAGGTGACTTCGCAAACACACGCATCTCAGGGAATAAAGTGAACAGTGCCACCCTCATGAAGATGAGCACGGCCCTGGCTACTTGGAGAGCCGCGGTGAAGAGAAGGATTCTAAGTGGTGATAGTTACTAGAAGACCAAGGAGACAAATCCTTCGATCAGCGAAGCTAACTACCTTGAGTTCAAGATCAAGTGTGAGCGCAACGCATCCGCGGAATCAAGTCAGTGGGGGAAAGATATGCGGGACTTGAACTTAGGGGTCCACAAACTCGGTCCCGGCGGTTATAGAGTGGCGGAACCTAAATGGGACAAGGAGGACGCGGAGAGTGCCGAGCAAGGCCTACCGCCCTTGTTCGAGAAATACCATGAAAAGCACACCAGGAACTATGTAAGGGCCCGATACAAGGTGGACCCGGTAACAAAGGAGCTTACAACGGATCTGAAGGTGAAGGCGCTTGAGCTTGTTCTGGTAAGGAATACAGCCCCGCGTAATTATCTCCATATGGTTGTATTCTAATGAATGAAGCCAAATTTCTAAATGGTTCACGTTCCTTCCGCAGCAAACTGAAAGCAGTAGCGCAGGGTCTTGGAGCTCCCCGTCTGCCCATTGGGACACCACTTTAAATAGGGCGTTGAACATAATGAAACACAAGGATAAGTTCAGTTAAGCCATCGTCAGTTGGTCGTGTAGCCGACAAAGGCTTGTCCACGAAATGGTTGGAATACTATTAGGCTGGGCGAAAGGAGTGAAAGACCAGCTCGGAAAGCCAGGAGTGCGAGGTTAAACAACTCAAGGCACAAGTGGCGCGGATTCTGAAGATAGTCCAAGAGCAAGTGCGAGACCAAGTGGGAGCGACGATCACCGCCATTCTGCCTTGCATTCTTGAGGGGCTGTGGGGGTGGATTGCAGGCGGCCAACATGGGCCGCCCCCGATTCCCAGCTTCACGGGAAGCAACTCAAGCAACGCACCGGCATTGGAGCTTAATGCACCCTGGTGTGGGAAGAATACGCCGGCCGGCACCTCCGCAGCAAGAGGCCCCTCCGTCACTTGCACGACCACTGTTGGTGATGCCTCGATATTAGCCGAGCTCGATGCCATCACGGTAACTAAGCCTCAGCCGATGACTTCATCTCCTTGCCTTTGACTGGGCATCCCTGACGCCCTACATGTTTTCCCAGGGCGCGCCAACATTCCATGCACTCTCCTGCATGTCGTGGACGGCGAGTTGATCGATCTCGCCAAGGCCAAAATCGTTGAACCGGGCAACCGCGTGTTCCATGGTAATCCGATGCCACCCACCGTGTATAGGGTTCAAGTGGTTCGGGTGCTGCTGGGCTGCGATGACTTATTACCTCCGTATCGACCCCTAGGGGCGACAAAGATGATGTGATGACCCTCAGCGCCTCCTTAGGCTGGTCCATGCTTTGGCCGAAGAGCCAGATTCATTTGGGGGCGGGGGACACCACCCCACAGTCAACACCGCCAGTCGTGCTGGCGCTAAGCCATGGCAAGATCACCGCAACGCTACCGCCGTCAGCTGATCCGGACATGCATATGGCACAGGATCCGGACGACGACGACGGTACATTTTCCAACATCGATAAGTACATGAACGAACATGGGTACGGTGACGAATTCTTGGGGCCTCCTTCTCAAGAACCCAACCCTGCAAAAGACGATCGCAATCTAGCTGGTACCGCGGAGAAACCCAATTGCAACAGGCGTCGCCTGGTGCTCGGTTCTTAGGAGAAGCCTCCAGCTGCCGCCTTCACCGAGACACAAATAGCCGACGTGCAAAATATTATCAGCCCCAACACACTCAAGAAGGTGGTCACTGAGCAGAACTCGATCCCATTACAGCAGAAGAAGCAGAAGGGACGAAAAAGAAAAAACAAGGGTGCGAGCCAGCCGGCACCGAGTACGATCCGTGCTCAGGACGGGCCACCAATACCTAAGGATATCTCGAGGAGGGTGCATGTGGCGGGTAGGCCGACGCTATCGACTAATCTACTCAATGCTGCAACCGGTGCTATGCAGTGTCGGTGGGAACGACACCTATGGGATCACAAGAATCCCTACTACAGTTGCAGGGCGCGGGGTCGTGAGAAGAGCGGATCAAACAGATAGCACACGGTTCGTTTATCCAGGTTCAGGCCACGGGGATGCGTAAAACCCTACTCCTGCTTTGGTGGATTGTATATCTGTGTTCTTGAGCTAGCTATGGGGCGTGAGGAGCTCCAAAAAGCCGAATCCTCCTCCTGGTCACCTCGGGCTTCCTTTCATAGGAAAGGGGTTGCCACAGTAGCACCAGGAGGTGGAAAGGGAACAGTGATGCGAGGTTATCCCTCGCATTACATGAGAAGGCGCATTTAATGTGTTTTGCCCAGGTGTCCTTGCTTTATCGGGGACGGGGGAGAGCCTTGTCTCGTCCGTCGCCGCTCCCTCTCGCGTCGACACGCACCCTGGCCAGTGGTGCCCGCGGTGCCATGTAGGCAGGCAGGCAGCTGAGGTGGCACAGTGCTGGGTCTCCACGAAGATCTGCATGCCGCCACGCAGGTGCCTGCCCAGCTGGTTGGGTCGGCAGCTGCATGCGAATGGCGGTGGAGGTTTGACTGGCGTGGGCCCGATGGTGGCCCTACGGGTGTTCTTGGTAAGGGCCTTGTCGGGGCCCCGGCAAGGGTCTTGCCGTGGCGCCTGCTGTCATCCCCGGCAAGGCTCTTGCCGGGGGCCTTGTGGTCCTCCTTGGCTGGGATCCCGCCAGGGATCATCATCTTTTAAAGGGTGTATCTGATCTTGAATGTCTTCACAAATATCTGCAAGCCACCACGGGGATGAGTCCCGAATCCTTGCCCCATGGGGGCAGTGGACTCAAGGGTGACTCACTCTGTAGGTATGGGGCGAGCTGCCACGGCAAGGGTCTTGCCGGGGGGAGGCTCGCTTTGTCCCCTTTGCTCTTTGTGGTCTTGATCTTGGCGTCGTTCTGCTTCTCCTGAGCTTCGGCCTTACCTTGGCTCACCTCCCTTTCCTTGCTTAGTGTGGTGGTCCCCGTGGCTCAGACTGCCCGTGCACAGTTATAGGGGTACAAAAAAAACGTACCCCTCTTTTTGTACACTGACAGGAGCCCCCGGGCCTGGGCCACACGTAAGCGCAATTGCGTCGTTGGGCTAGGCCCAAAAACGGTGCGCGGGCAGGTGGGGCTGTTTTTACCGCGGTAAGTCTCTTCACGCGCTGCACTTCCCATGCTTCCCGCACGTGGCGCGGCGTGGGGAGGCGTGTGTGACGTGGGCGGCATGCGTGGGGTTGCTTCCCGCGGGCATGCGTCACATCACAGTTAATGTGAAAGGAGGCGGCCCGTGTTTTTCCCCCATAAGAAGGAATAACCGCGGGCGCGCTGCTCACTTTCTCCTCTTCCCTCGTGCCTTTTCCGATCTCAGAGCCGCCGCTCCCTTTCTTCCTTCCTTCCTAAGCTTTCACTGTCGCCCGCCACCGTCGCTTTGCCACCCCCCTTCCTCAGCCCTCTGAACTTCTTGGTCGCCATGGCTCCCAAATTCGCCACGGGCAAGGGGGTGGCTAAGGGCGCCGGGACGGTGGAGCCGCCGAAGAGCGCGCTGTCGGGGGACCGGACGAAGTCCGCCTTCTTCTTCCCCTCGACGGTTGATGTTCTAGAGCTCCGGGCCTCCTTCAAGCCCCTATGGGGAGTGAAGACGGGGGGAGAGGATTCGGGACACCCGGCGACGCGCATCATTCCTGCTGCTTCGCTGATCCCGCCTCAAATCGGTACCCCTTCTTCGTCGATTACTTTTCTTGCGGGTTATGCCCTCCTTTCTCCGATTTCTTCTGCGATGTTATGCGCACCTTCGGCTTTTGCCTCTTGGATTTTACTCCGAATGCGGTGGTGTGCATGGCTTTCTTCGCGCATCTTTGCGAAGGCTTTGCCAGGGTGCAGCCCAACATGGCGCTCTTCCGCCATTACTTCTTCCCTCGAATCCAGCCGGGAGGAGCTGTCTCCGGTTGCGTCACATAGATCCCAAGATCCAAGGGGGCGTTCCCGGATGGTGCCATGAAGGAGAGGTGGGAGGAATGGCGTGGCTGGTGGTGCTGGATTGAAGATGAGAACCCGCCAGAATGCTGCAAGGTCCGCCGAGTGCCGTCGGTCCGCGGCAGCGATTGGACCGATGTCGATGCCGCCGATGGGAGGCTCACTGTCGCCACCACCAGGATTCTCCGGCTCACCCAGGACAGACTCACCCTTGAGATGATCAGGGCGGACTTCATTCTCCGCCGGATCGCCCCGTTGCACAGCAAGGGGAGGCCAGCCTGGCTCTTCACGAACCCGGCTGACATTATGCGACTCCGCCCCGGCCTCGATCACAACTTCACAGTGCTGGTGCATGCCCACTTCTGCCAGCGGCTTTTCCATCTTGATGTGTGTCGCGATGGCGAGGTCGAGCGGACCGGCAAGGCCGCGAGGGCTGCCGCAAAGGTCGGCAAGGCCCTCAAGGGGCCATTTTTCAAGCTGCCAACGGGGGTGGTCCCGTTGTGCAACAATTCGTGATGGTCCGAGATCATCGCCATGATGCCGGACTGTAATGCGCATGGCCCTGTCCCGAGCTGGAAGGAGCCGAAGGTCGAGGATGTGCAGCAATTCTTCGACACCCTGATCGAGGTGTACGTCAATGCCGACATCGAGAGGTGGCTTATCATGGACACCACCCAGGCAGAGCTGGACTACATCGCCACTAGGGCGAGGGAGGCACAGCTTGCCATGGAGGCCGGTAGCGCCGGGGGCGTGGAGGACGTGGCCGCAATGTGTCGAAGAGGAGCTCTCCCGGTGGGCGGCGGCCTCCAGGGAGGTCAACAGCGCCAACACTGGATCTTCGCTCGTCGAAGACACGGCCAACAAGTCGTCGAGGGAGGAGGAGGACGCGGCGACGGGCAAGATGCCAATCAGGGGAAGAGGGCGAGTCCCGCGGCGGGCTGGCTCCGGTGAGCCTGTCCGGCCCGGCAGGGCTGCACGGCCTCAATTGACCCTGGAGGGGTCTGGGCGCCACACGAGGGCCACGGCAGCCAAGAGGTTGACGAAGGCCGCTGAGAAGAAGAAGACAACAGCCCCTTCCTCATTCGGGCGCGCACAAACCCCGCCGCCTCCTTCGCCTCCTCCGGCAGGCGTCGACTCGGACGATGATGCGGAGCTCCCTTTTGATCTCGGGCCTCTCAGCCCGGAGAGGAAAAGGAAACTAGTGGAAGTGGAGGAGACGGATGACGAGTAAGTTCTCTGTTCCATACTGTCATTTCCATTTCCTTGAATTGGGTCGCTTGTCTTGATCCATTTTTGCTTCCGTAGGGATACAGAGACGTTGGCCCAGAGGGCGAAGAGGGCAGGACCTTGGCGAGCAGCCAGCCCCCGGCTGGGGCTTCAAAGACACCACTGGTGGTGCTGAGCAGCCCGGACAACAGCCCCCGACGCAGCCCCCAGCGTAAGTTCATCACCCTCTTCTTACTCGACATGTGGTAAGTGCTCGATGCTATGATGCTGACCTTGTCGGGTTTGCAAGAGGGGAGCGGCAGCAGGAGGAGCCACAGAGGGCTACTCCTAACACACCACCCCCATCGACTACGCCGTCGCGGGGGGCGTCCCCGGCAAGGGCATCAGGCACGGAGCCCACACCCATGGAGGGAGAGGGGAACTTGGGCGCTGGTGGCTCTGCCATGGCGCCAAATGCTGGCGGAGAGGGGACTTCTGCTTCTCAGCCTGGCACTGGTGAGTCGCCTGTCCTTCGTCTCTGTTTTTCCCTTATTCTTTTCTTGGCTTCATTGCTCCCGTTGCTGCCCCAGGTCCTCCTTCAACAGGTATGGAGGACGTGGATACCGTTGCCGGGAACATTGCTGAGGAGGCCGCCAAGGATGCTGCCGAGGACACCGTGGCTGGGGCCGCCAAGGCGACCAGCGAGGCTTCTGCCGAGGGCACCAGCGGTGGACCTGCCGGTAGGGCCGGCAAGGCCTCCGCCGAGGAAGAGATGGTGGGTGACCAGCCTCCCTCCTCCTCAACCTCGGGCACCGGCAGGTATCTGAAAGTGGGCGACGATCTCTTGGTCCACCCCCCAGGGGCATCAAGCCGGGCGCCCGCCGAAGGGGTAGTTTTCGATGGCGAGGTGCTTGCCGCCATCGGGCTCGAGGTGGTTGATGAGCCGGGCATTGGCGGCGACGGTTCTCCAGAAGAGCAGCTCTTCCACGCCATGGGGTCCAATTTTCGGAAGCTCCAAGTGCTCTACGGTGCTCGCCTGGACAAGGTCAAGTCCAGGATGGCAACGGTGGACAACGCGGAGGTGGACTTCAAGGCGCGCGTTGCCGAGACGCAGAACTGGTTCCACCAGGCTCGCGAGGAGCAGAGGGCCTTTCAAGAGAAATTGGCCGAGCGCGATGTGGAGCTCACCATGAGGATGGCCGACATCGAGAAGGCCCAGGAAAAGGCGGCGAACTTGGCTGCCGCGGCCGAGGTTGCCCGGAACCAGCATCAAGACACCTTGGATTCCCAGGAAGAGGACCTCACCGCACGTGAGACGAAGCTTGCCGCAGTGCTCCGCGGCAAGGATGAGGAGCTCGATGCCCTTGTCGCGCGGCGGACTCGCGAGCTGGAGCAGAGGCACAAGGAGGCACTCGATGCCCAGGCTCTGGCCCATGCCGGCAAGGTAAGGGTGTTGGAGGTGGCGCAGGATGAGCTGAAGGAGCTGGCCCTCAAGCTGTCCAACGAGAAGAGAACGCTCAACAACACCTTGGTGGAGGCGCAAGGAGCGGTCATCAGCAAGGCTGGGGAGCTCTCCGAAGCGCAAAACTCCGTCAGAGACCTCAAGCTGAAGCTGGAGGATCTCGAGAAGACGCTGTCGGAGGGCAGAGCTCGGGAGGAGACCTTGACCAGGAGCCTGGAGGAGGACAAGCAGCTATGGGCGGACGAGGACGCCTCCCACCAGGATTATGTGGCGAGCAAGAACAGATGGATCAGCCGTTTGGAGGAGGTTGCTGGCAGGGTCACCTCACAGTTGGCCACCATGGGGATGCCACACGTGAGGTACGCCCCAGAGCGCAGCGGGACCGTCAACACCAAGTTGACCCTGTTCTTCGAGGGCGTCCTCGGAGCCCTGGCTTATCTCCACTCCAATAGGACGGCCACGCTGGCCGAGGAGGCCCGGCGACTTTGCCAGAGGGTCGTGACCAAGGTCCTCACCAAGATGGCATACTGGAATCCCGATCTGGACTTCGCGGCCACGATGAAGAGCTTGCCGGATGGTGCTGACATCACGGTGCTCAAGGAGCGCATCAAGCCCATCACCGACTGCATCGATGAAATCAAGAGGGTGGAAGGCCAGCACCGGGATTAGGCATCCCGTTCTTCTTCGCCGCTGCGGGTTCCCGACCAAGACAAATTTTATCTTTAGTTAGAACCGCAGCAATGATGTGATGTAATATAACTTTGCTGTACTCTTAATTTTCATGCATGTTATTTCCCCGTTCAATTCCTCTTTGTATGCGCGCCCTACGCCCATTGGGAAGGCTTGCCGGCATGGAAGCCCCTAGCGGCGCTTTGGGGACGGATCCCCATGGCCAGCCAGGTACGCGTGCTGTCGGACGAGCCACCTTTCCGTTCTGAATGCGGCCGCTCGAACTGTCGAGTTTGAATCGAGTCAGAATCGGGGGCGTTGCAGATCGCGGAAGGCTACTCTGCCATTCTCGACGCAGCCACTTGAGCTGTTGAGCAGACTCGAAACAGGGCAAGGGCGTTGCCGATCGTGGTAGAGCCCCCTGGCGTGCAGGTTTCTCATACAAAGCAAATATCTTCGGGGGGGAATAACCTCAAATAAGAAGGGTAGCATAAATAAGGCTTTAGTGCAACTTAGCTTCTGTTTGCGATCGCTCGAGTGTCGATCTTCTGGCCTCCTTTCTTCTTCAAGGGTCACGAAGATGAAGGAGTGTCAGGCTAACTGCTAGAGCCGATTCTCACAACTTCGCCCCCTACCTGGCGCGCCAAAGATGTCGGTGGGAACGACACCTATGGGATCACAAGAATCCCTACTACGGTTGCAGGGCGCAGGGTCGTGAGAAGAGCGGATCAAACAGATAGCACATTGTTTGTTTATCCAGGTTCGGGCCGCGGGGATGCGTAAAACCCTACCCCTGCTTTGGTGGATTGTATATCTGTGTTCTTGAGCTAGCTATGGGGCGTGAGGAGCTCCAAAAAGCCGAATCCTCCTCCTGGTCGCCTCGGGCCTCCTTTTATAGGAAAGGGGTTGCCACAGTAGCACCAGGAGGTGGAAAGGGAACAGTGATGCGAGGTTATCCCTCGCATTACATGACAAGGCGCATTTAATGTGTTTTGCCCAGGTGTCCATGCTTTATCGGGGACGGGGGAGAGTCCTGTCTCATCCATCGCTGCTCCCTCTCACGTCGACACACGCCCTGGCCAGCGGCGCCCGCGGTGCCATGTAGGCAGGCAGGCAGCTGAGGTGGCGCAGTGCTGGGTCTCCACGAAGATCTGCATGCCGCCACGCAGGTGCCTGCCCTGCTGGTTGGGTCGGCAGCTGCATGCGAACGGCGGTGGAGGTTTTACTGGCATGGGCCTGATGGTGGCCCTACAGGTGTTCTTGGTAAGGGCCTTGCCAGGGCCCCGGCAAGGGTCTTGCCATGGCGCCTACTGTCATCCCCGGCAAGGCTCTTGCCGGGGGCCTTGTGGTCCTCCTTGGCTGGGATCCCGCCAGGGATCATCATCTTCTAAAGGGTGTATCTGATCTTGAATGTCTTCACAAAGATCTGCAAGCCACCACGGGGATGTCTCCCGAATCCTTGCCCCATGGGGGCAGCGGACTCAAGGGTGACTCACTCCGTAGGTATGGGGCGAGCTGCCACGGCAAGGGTCTTGCCGGGTTTGCTAAAACTGCCTCCCGGCAAGGATCTTGCCGGGGGGTGGTTCACTTCGTCCCCTTTGCTCTTTGTGGTCTTGATCTTGGCGCCGTTCTGCTTCTCCTGAGCTTCGGCCTTACCTTGGCTCACCTCCATTTCCTTTCTCAGTGTGGTGGTGCCCGTGGCTCAGACTGCCCGTGCACAGTTATAGGGGAACAAAAAAACGTACCCCTCTTTTTGTACACCGGCATGCAGAGTCTGCATGATAGTGTTCTTTCTATGGAGAAGCGGCCTCTCTTTGAGAATGATGTGGCATACCCGGTTTTCGTGGCCAAGGTGCCAGAGGGCAAGGGCTTTCTCGATAGCACCATCGGGCGTATGATCGTCCTGCGGTTTCATGACATCTTCGCTATTTTTAACCTTCATCCGCTGCACTACACCTTCATTCAGCTATTTTTGCTCAATATGGAGATGCGGATCATTAGAGATAAGACCCTGGACATCGTGATAGTCGACCCCTTCTACATGTGTGCCAAGATCTTGGGCGGCTGTGGGGACTGGCAAGTCGCATGTTCATACGTCGAAGGCGTCATTCTGGTGAACCCAGATAAGGATAACTTCCTCGTGCCTTACTTTTCCGAGTAAGTCATCCCCTCACCGCCCCGTAACATACGATTTCTTAGATTTCGATTGTTCTTTTTTTCTTCTAACATTCCGTGTTTTTTGTAGTGACACACATTGCACACTCATCCTCTTAAGCCCGAAATATTCCATAGCCATGTATTTCGACTCGGACCGTCAGTCAAAGAAAGACTACACAAATGTCAAGAAAGTTCTTGATGATGCTCTCCCCGACTACGCCAATTCTAGAGGCACCTTCAGGAGGCCAATTTGTAGGTACGGCAAGCACGTGTTCACCCACATAATGACGTTCCCCCACGTCAAGCAGCGGCCTGGCAGTCAGAAGGGTGCCTACTACGCCCTCCATCTCATGCGGGTGATCGTACGGGACCATAATCACCTTATGCTACCAAATAATCTCAAAGAATGGGCAGCACGCTTGTCGGCAATCCAGGACGAGGACACGGGCAAGAATTCTTTCGCATCCACTCGGAGTTTGCGGAAATCATCTACCAAGATGTCCTTCGTACTTAGGGAAGTTCTACCTCAAATATCAACCGTCCAATAGTGAAATAGAAACAACGCTACAAATGCAGGCTGACAACGACCGCGCATTCATGACCATCACGAAAGACGGCATCTTCATTCATGCTCCGATCCCTGAGTCGAGTCGAAAGTATTGCTGCTATGTAGTGCGGAAATATCGATTAGCTCATGTTGTAATTAAACTTTAGTGAACTTGTATGTCTCTTTAGTTTGGACAGTCGTTCAACTTATATGTAATCGATGCTATTTATTAGTAGGACAATGAATCGTGCTATTAATGTGTTGCTTTTCTCTTCTGATCCTTTTGTTGCATACTTATATATTGCTTATATATTATCTGTGAATTGCTACTGATGTTTTGGTTGTCTAGTGCATAGAGATGTCGTCGTATGTTGTGTACAAGGGTGAGGTTCCCGGAGTCTATGACGACTGGGAGGAGTGTCGGAGACAGGTTCATCATTTCAGCGGTAACAATTACAAAGGGTACGCCACTAGGGCAGAGGCGGAAGATAGATATGCGCGCTATCTAGCGGGAGAGAGGAGGGAGCGGAGGAGGAACCGAATGAAGATCAGTTTCATCACGATGATGCTCATCATGACCGCAACCCTCTTCTATGTGATGGTAGTTTAGATATCGACTTGTAATGTGAAGACAAACTCGCTACTTTGAAAGTGCAACTATCCCTAGGTGGTTTTGGTAATTCCTAACAACATATAGCTCATTGAGAAAATTCTGTTTCAAGATTAATATCATAGGAAAGCTCAATGATTGGCATGGCATGGATGAGAAAAGTGGACCCCTCAAAATGCTAAGGACAAAGGATTGGCTCAAGCTCAAAGCTCAAGAATCTACATTTTCTATTTTAGTGATCCAAGATCACATTGAGTCTATAGGAAAAGCCAATACTATCAAGGAGGGATGAGGTGTTGCTTAATGAGGTTCTTGCTCAAAATGCTTAGTGATATGCTCCAAAACCCTCAACTACTTTCATACATCCACATATGGCCTAAACCAAAATTCAAACTCGGCCCCACCGATTCTTTCTGTCCGGCGCCACCGAGTTTCAAGTGTCATAGCCACTGCCAAAAACTCTAGGCAAATCGGTCTCACTGATAGGGATCTGGGTCTCACCGAGATGGGGTTGTAATCTCTCTATTTCCCTTCATAACATTTCTGTCTCACCGAGATGAGCGATCGGTCCCACTGAGATTGCAATGTAAACTCTCTGTTTTCCCTTTGTAACGTTTCGGTCTCACCGAACTGAGCGATCGGTCCAACTGAGTTTACCTGACCAACTCTCTGGTTAGCTTATTACCAAAATCGGTCTCACCGAGTTTGTGTAATCGGTCTCACCGCGATTACGTTATGCCCAAACCCTAACCACGTCGGTCCTACCGAGTTGCATGTCGGTCCCACCGAAAACCCTAACGGTCACTAGCCTTGCTGAATCGGTCCGACCGAGTTTAACCATTCGGTCCCACCGAGTTTGGAAAGTTATGTGTAACGGTTAGATTTTGTGTGGAGGCTATATATTCCCCTCCACCTCCTCTTCATTCCTGAAGGGAGCCATTAGAACAAACCTATACTTCCAACCTATATTTTCTGAGAGAGAACCGTCTACACTTGTGTTGAGACCAAGATATTCCATTCCTACCACATGAATCTTGATCTCTAGCCTTCCCCAAGTTGCTTTCCATTCAAATCTTCTTTCCACCAAATCCATACCTGCGAGAGAGTTGAGTGCTGGGGAGACTATCATTTGAAGAACAAGAGCAAGTAGTTCATCAT
Source organism: Triticum urartu (assembly GCF_003073215.2). Classification (NCBI taxonomy): domain Eukaryota; kingdom Viridiplantae; phylum Streptophyta; class Magnoliopsida; order Poales; family Poaceae; genus Triticum; species Triticum urartu. The sequence continues at coordinate 306,354,597 of NC_053024.1, forward strand.
CAACACACCATTTGTTACATCTTGGAGAGTGGTGTCTCCTAGATTGGCTAGGTGTCACTTGGGAGCCTCCGACAAGATTGTGGAGTTGAACAAAGGAGTTTGTAAGGGCAAGGAGATTGCCTACTTCGTGAAGATCTACCGCTAGTGAGGCAAGTCCTTTGTGGGCGATGGCCATGGTGGGATAGACAAGGTTGCTTCTTCATGGACCCTTCGTGGGTGGAGCCCTCCATGGACTCGCGCAACCGTTACCCTTCGTGGGATGAAGTCTCCATCAACGTGGATGTATGATAGCACCACCTATCGAAACCACGACAAAACATCCGTGTCTCCAATTGCGTTTGAATCCTCCAAACCCTTCCCTTTACATTCTTGAAAGTTGCATGCTTTACTTTCCGCTGCTCATATACTCTTTGCATGCTCGCTTGAATTGTGTTTAAGATTGCTTGACTTGTTCAAAGTTGCTAAAATCTGCCATGAACTAAAAGAGTTAAAAGGCTAGATTTTTATTTGGTCAAGTAGTCTAATCACCCCCCTCTAGACATACTTTCGATACTACATTTGGTATTAGAGCTTTGGTCTCCATTTGCCTTGATTTTCATAGCTTTTGGAAGTCATAGCCTTGGTTTCACAACCTAGGAGAGTATGGCGTCTAGCGAGGGAAATTACCACCGTAGAGGTCCTTACTTTGATGGTACTAATTTTGCTAGTTGGAAGCATAAGATGAAAATGCATATTCTTGGACATAGCCCCGCTGTTTGGGCTATTGTGTGTGTTGCCTTGCAAGGTGAATTCGTTGATGGGAGAGAACCAAATCGTGAAGCTACTGCGGAAGAGTTGAAGATGCTATAATACAATGCTCAACTTTGTGATATCCTCTTCAACGGATTGTGCCCCGAAGAATTCAACAAAATCAGCCATCTTGAGAATGCAAAGGAAATTTGGGATACTTTGATTGATATGCATGAAGGTACCGAATTCGTCAAGGAATCCAAAGTCAACTTGAAAAGTTCAAGATGAAGGATGGTGAAGGTGTCGCTGCAATGTACTCTAGGCTTGCTCTTATCACAAATGAGATTGCCGGCTTAGGAAGTGAAGAGATGACCAACAAATTCATCATCAAGAAGATCCTAAGAGCCTTGGATGGAAAATGTGATACCGTGTGCACATTGATCCAAATGATGCCAAATTACAAAGATCTCAAGCCAACGGAAGTCATTGGAAGAATTGTTGCTCATGAGATGTCACTCAAGGATAACGAGGAGCTCCATAACATGTCAAGTGGTGCTTACAAAGCCTCATGTGAAGCTCCCACATCATCAAGTGAGAAACAAACCTTCAATGAAGAATTGAGCCTAATGGTGAAGAACTTCAACAAGTTCTACAAGAGTAGAAGCAAAGAGAGAAGTTCCAGGTCAAGGTCCTACAATGACAAAAGATCTTCTAGTCGAGAGCGAAACTGCTACAATTGTGGAAGACCCGGACACTACTCCAATGAGTGTACGGCTCCCCACAAGAGAAGAGAAGATTCTCCCAAACGAAGAAGTAGAAGAGAAGAATCACCATCGAGGGAGAGAAGGAGTAAGGATGATCGTTATGAACGAAGACCCTCCCGGAGAAGCAAGGATTCGGAAAGGAAGGACAAGTCATCAAGGAGCTACACAGAACGAATACATCAAGCTCATGCTGGTGAATGGGTATCCGACTCCGACTCCGACAATGACTCCGAGAGAAGCTATCACTCTGACTCCGAATATACTCAAGATGAAGGTGTTGCCGGTCTAGCACTTGTGTCAACCAACTCTTACGACATATTTGATTCACCAAATGAAGGAATTGGAAGATGCTTCATGGCTAAAGGCCCCAAGGTATCACACCCCGAGTATGTTGATTTCAGTAGTGATGAAGATGACTTGTTAGGTGATGATGATTTACTTTTTGACAACTCTAGTGATGAATACTATGATGAAACGTCAGTTAATCATGCTAATCAAGATGAAACGAATGACAATGATAAGGAGAAGATTGAGTCTCTAAATAAAGAACTAAACACTCTTAAGTTAGCTCATGAAACTATATTAGGAGATCATCGAGAACTTTTAAGGACTCATGAGAAATTACGTTTTGAGAAGCTCAATCTTGAGCAAGAGCATGAGTTCTTAAAGGCAATCAATGATGGTCTTCGCAAGAAAAGTTCTTCTTACATTTCCAAGCGTTTACTCTTATCCACTTACATGCCTCAAGTCAAGTCTAGTAATAAGAACAAGAAGGATTCTTCTTCTAGTAGTAAGAATAATCATGCTAAATCCAATATTGTTGCTTCTAGTAGTTCTCTTGATTCCACTAATGATTCTCTTAGCCAAGTTGCACTTGAGCAAGAAAATAGCTTATTGAAGGGAATCATAGAGAAATGTGTTTACAAGAGCCTTGCTGGGAGTAAGCAATTCGAGGAAATTGTACGCAAGCAAGGAAGGCACCAGAAGAATCGAGGTATTGGTTTTGAACGAAAGTTCTATGCCAATGGAGTTGAGTAGGAAGAAGATCAATACCCCAAGACGAATTTTGTTCTTCAACAAGAGAAGTATGATCCTACTTCTTTCAACGGGACACAAGCTCAAGATGATTTTCCACCACAAGACCACAAGCAAAAAGGAAAGGGCAAGCTTCAAGTGGAAATTGATGCATTTGAAGAAGCTCCCAAGGCCTTGGTCAAGTGGGTTCCCAAGACTACATCAAGTTCCACTTCATCAAGTACAACTACAACTCCGAGGCTTCCCATCAAGATGGTGTGGATCCCGAAGAAGAAGAACTAGAGAGTTCTTGAGGGTGACTCCGCCAACATACTTCACTCGTATCATTTTGGCAAGAACAAGTGCAATCAACTTCCAAATCTTGCACTTGTTCAAGGAGTCACAAACCCTCTTGTTGGTAAGACAAGGGACAAGGTAACCTAATGCTCTCATAGACATCATCTTGTGTGTGCATCACTCTATGTCTATGGATATCCTTGTTTGTTCCTTGTGGGACTAACCAGTGTAGGTATTGAAAGTGCAACTCACTCCAAAGGATAGCTCCGAATGATCTACATCAACTTAGAGCATCCACATCTTCAACACCTACATGAAGTCATCATCGACAAAACCCAAGGTTAGTTCATCCCTCTTAGGGGGGATATCACATCTAGGGGGAGCTTTACTCTAAGAATTGAGTTAAAGCAACTCTAATGGTGTGAACACAACAACGCTTTATGTAAAAGTGGTAACCCCGCTTGTGCTTAAACGATGAGTATGACCTACGATCAAATGTTCTCATTTGACTCCTAAGTCAATATACTCATATATAGATGACCTAGTCATCGCCAATTGCTTAATAGATGCTAGAAGTGTTTGTGCATGCTTTGCCACATATTTCATTTGTCATTTTATTGTGTGAGCATGTTGGTTTCATAATTTACTCATTCGAGGACATCCACTTGTTGTTTTGATTGATTGGTTTCCTTTTCTTTTGGCCAAGTGGATGGACAAGAATGCCTAAGAACCTTCTCAAGCTATCTATGCTTTTCTCATCTCAAACTCTATTCATGCTGCATCACAAAGTTTGATCAAGTCAGATTCGAACCACTCTATGTGAGGAGCACTCGGAGTCCCCGATTCGTCATAGACTTAAACTTCCAAAACTTCTTTGTGTGTTTCGGTCTGACCGGTTCATCCATTTCAATCATACCGAGATCACTAAGTCGATCTAGGTTTTCAATCTCGGTGCAACCGATTTGAACTTTTCGGTCACACCGAGTTTCAGTAACTACTTGCAGTTATGAATCTCGGTGCCACCGAGTTGTTCCACTCGGTCACACTGACAGGGTCAGGCTATATATATCCACGAGTCAAATTTTGGAAAACTTTCCGAACCTCTTCGCCCGCGCTTAGCCTACTCTGCCTCCCTGGGTCTCCGGATCATCCTCCTCGCCGCCAGCCGCCTCTTGTCGCTGGTCTCCGCCGTTGCCGCCGTAGCAAGTTCATCGCTGAACTAGGGTATGGACTTGAACTTTGTGCTGTTCTAACTCCGATTCCCCAGCACATTGCTTTGCCATGTATCTTGCCACGATTGAGATCAATCTATCCATCGAAAACAGTCTGTAGTTTAGTCGTGAATTGAAAATTTAGGGTTAGGTTTCCGCCGAAACCATCTCGGACCGACCGAGTTGATGAAATCGGTTCCACCGATTTGGCTCAGGCCATTGCACATGTGATTCTCGGTCTGACCGAGAATTGCAAATCGGTGTGACCGAGTTCAGCACTTTGTGAAACCCTAGCAGTCTTGGTGCCACCGAACTGTGACTCAGTCTGACTGAGTTCATTAGTTTAGGTTCCAAAAGCTACTTCGGTATCACCGAGTTTGCAAATCGGTAGATCCGAAATGCTTTCTGTGGAAAACTAAAACTAAGTTTTTAATTCATTCTTTTGCAAAAACCTCTATACTTTGTGATGCTCATCCACTCTACCTCATCTATAATCTATTCACAGAGTCTGCTGTCAGTGTTTACATCATGTCAGATCAGAGTGACAGTCATAACAAGTCAGAGGAGCAGGTTCACTTGAGTGAGGGCACTAGTCCCTCTAGCCGCTCAGGTGATGGCAGCAAGAGTACACCCAGCAATCTGCCAAAGGCTGCCACAAGGGCCAGCAAGAAAAGAACCTCAGAGTCAGAGGATGAGGACTATGTGGCTGAGGAGGAAGAAACCACCTCAAAGAGGAAATTCCTAAAAAAAGGAATATGGCACAGCTGCTACCACCAAGCAAGGGATGAAGCAAAAGGTTCATGTCAAGAGAGCTCCAATGTCTAAAGCCAGAGAATCCACTCAAAAGTCTTTGGGATCTGCACCCAAAGAGCAGGTTGTGGCAGAAAAGAAATGGAAAGAGAGGGTCAAGAAGACCACTGCCAGAGTGCTTGGGAGATCTTCAATAATGAAAGACTCTGAAGAAGAGGAAGAGGAAGAGGATGTTGCACCACCACCTAAAGCTCAGAAGCTTATGGGAGATGCCATAAGATCATGGGCTGCTCCATCTAAGCCCAAAGGAACTCCTAAGCCAGCTGCACCAAAACCCAAAACTGCACCCGAGAGGAGTACCATGAACATCACAGCAACAGAGAAGAACAAGGCCCCAATGCCTGAAGATGCAATGGAAGAAGAAGATGATTCTGTTGTCTTGAGGAAATTGAAGCCAAAAATTCCAGAACACAATGATGCTCATCCAGTTGTAGAGAACATGAAAGTCAGGAAGGACTTTGGTCTAAGGCTATGGAGAGAGTTTGATCCATATGCCACCAAGAGAAGGACTGCTGTGGACTACAGGTTCCATACAAAGGAACAACAGGACTTCTATGAGACCATCTTGCTTGATAAGAAGCCAGTAGTGTGTGACATGAGATGGGTTGATTGGAAATTCATTGAGGAAAATGAGGATCACTTCCCTGGTGTATATGACAGCTTCAAGGCTTGTGGAGTTGATGAGTTTGTGGCTCAAAAGCTCACAAAATGGAATGATGAGCTCATCATGCAGTTCTACTCCACAGCTCACTTCTACCCAAATGGAAGGATTGTCTGGATGTCTGAAGGTACGAGGTACCAGTCCACAATTGCAGAATGGGCTAAGTTGATCAATGCCCTAGAAGAGAGTGAAGATGACTTGGATGTCTATGCCAACAAGAAGAAGGATCACGACACCATGGCACACATGTACAAGGAGATCCCAGATGCTGCTCTTGAGACACACAAGTTTGGATCTGTACATTACCTTCTGTCAGGCTTGCCAACTATCAACTGGATCCTCAGGCACACTCTCTTGCCAAAGTCAGGTGATCACAAGATGATCAGAGGCCATGCAATTAACTTGCTTCACATCTTTGATGTCCCACAGAAATTAAAAGTCATGAGCCTAATAGTGGAAACAATAAAGTGGACAGTTGCATATCAGAAGAGGAGTTGTGGGTATGCCCCACAGATCCAGGAGTTGATTAACTCCAAGATGGGCACTGGCACATATCTGCTGGACAAGGAGCACCTGCCCATCTATCCAGACTTTGAGGACAACACTGTGGTGATGGATGAAAATGAACCATCTTCTGTGCACGCACAAGCCAAGAAGGAGAAGGCAAAGGCTGAAAAGGCTGCAAGGATGCCAACTACTGAAGAAGCATCTCAGTATCTTCTGAAGAGCAAGCAAGATCAGCTTGGCTACTTGATTGCCTCCACTCTGAGGATTGAGAGGGGACTGGCCACCCTGACTCAAAACCAGGAGAGCTTGGAGAGGATCATGGAGCATAAGTTCTATGACTTAGATGTGAAGGTCACTGAGATCCAGTCAGTCATTGAGAAACTTCAGGACGAAGTGGAGGAGAAGAAGGGCAAGACAACCACTGGTGCTTTTGCTAGAGTGCCCATAGGTCAAAGGTATGCTGCAATGCCTATTCCAGACACCAGAGCTACATCATCTGCACCAGCTACAGCTTTAGTGCCACCGGCTCCAGCATCTACTCCACCAGCTCCATCTACATCGACTGATGCCTTTGTTCTTGGAGTTGTGTCTACACCACCACCTGAAGACCAAGCCTGACTGTTGATCTAGCACTAAGATTTTTTTATGAACTTTTTGGTAACTTGTTGCCAAATGGGGATAAAATGTATAGATCATAGGCTTCGAGAGAGAGCGTTGCTTTTTATTCTCTCTTTTTGGTTGGTGGTTAAACTTTGTTTATTTGCTTGGTTGAGATACTTTATACTTTGTGCTTGCTTGGATGATCATGTGTTTGATCATATGCTACCTTAATGCTTGTTGGATGACATTATCCTTTTATATGATCATTCATTTTGCTTGGTGATGAGTGCATGTATTTTAATTATTATCATTTTGAGCGCTCCACCAAGATGTATGTGACATGGAAGAGTAACCCATGATCCTAACTCTTTGTGCATTTGCAGTCCAAAGCAAATCTTAAACTATGCACAAATTTAGTGGGAGCTCTTGCTTTTCACATAATTCTCAAAGCGACAATGTTTTTCACTCTTATTATCATCTGTCGAAGCTTTGATCTATATGTTGTCATCAATTACCAAAAAGGGGGAGATTGAAAGTGCAACTATCCCTAGGTGGTTTTGGTAATTCCTAACAACATATAGCTCATTGAGCTAATGCTATTTCAAGATTAATATCTCAGGAAAGCTCAATGATTGTCATGGCATGGATGAGAAAAGTGGACCCCTCAAAATGCTAAGGACAAAGGATTGGCTCAAGCTCCAAGCTCAAGACTCTACATTTTCTATTTTAGTGATCCAAGATGACATTGAGTCTATAGGAAAAGCCAATACTATCAAGGAGGGATGAGGTGTTGCTTAATGAGGTTCTTGCTCAAAATGCTTAGTGATATGCTCCAAAACCCTCAACTACTTTCTCACATCCACATATGACCTAAACCAAAAGTCAAACTCGGCCCCACCGATTATTTCTATCCGGCGCCACCGAGTTTCAAATGTCATAGCCACTACCACAAACCTTAGGCAAATCGGTCTCACCGATAGGGATCTCGGTCTCACCAAGATGGGGTTGTAATCTCTCTGTTTCCCTTCGTAACATTTCAGTCTCACCGAGATGAGCGATCGGTCCCATCGAGATTGCAATGTAAACTCTCTATTTTCCCTTCGTAATGTTTCGGTCTCACCGAAATGAGCGATCGGTCCCATCGAGTTTACCTGACCAACTCTCTGGTTAGCTTATTACCAAAATCGATCTCACCAAGTTTGTGTAATCGGTCTCACCGAGATTACGTTATGCCCTAACCCTAATCACATCAGTCCTACCGAGTTGCATGTCGGTCCCACCGAAAACCCTAACGGTCACTAGCCTTGCTGAATCGGTCCGACCGAGTTTAACCATTCGGTCCCACCGAGTTTGGAAAGTTATGTGTAACAGTTAGATTTTGTGTGGAGGCTATATATACCCCTCCACCTCCTCTTCATTCGTGAAGAGAGCCATCAGAACAAACCTTCCCTAAGTTGCTTTCCACTCAAATCTTCTTTCCACCAAATCCATATCCTGTGTGAGAGAGTTGAGTGTTGGGGAGACTATCATTTGAAGCACAAGAGCAAGGAGTTCATCATCAACACACCATTTGTTACTTCTTTGAGAGTGGTGTCTCCTAGATTGGCTAGGTGTCACTTGGGAGCCTCCGACAAGATAGTGGAGTTGAACCAAGGAGTTTGTAAGGGAAAGGAGATTGCCTACTTCGTGAAGATCTACCGCTAGTGAGGCAAGTCCTTCGTGGGCGATGGCCATGGTGGGATAGACAAGGTTTCTTCTTCGTGGACCTTTCAGGGGTGGAGCCGTTCGTGGGCTCGCGCAACCTTTACCCTTCGTGGGTTGAAGTCTCCATCAACGTGGATGTACGATAGCACCACCTATCGGAACCATGACAAAACATTTGTGTCTCCAATTGTGTTTGAATCCTCCAAACCCTTCCCTTTACATTCTTGCAAGTTGCATGCTTTACTTTCCGCTGCTCATATACTCTTTGCATGCTTGCTTGAATTGTGTTAATATTGCTTGACTTGTTCAAAGTTGCTAAAATCTGCCAAGAACTAAAATTGGGAAAATGCTAGATTTTTATTTGGTCAAGTAGTCTAATAACCTCCCCTCTAGACATACTTTCGATCATATATACTCGTAGTCTCGATACTTGTATTGTTCTAACTTTGTTCGATATTTTGAATTTGGAGACTAATATAATGAATTGTATTCGGAGACTAATCTTCTATTGTATTCGATAAATCTGCTGTTTATATGTTGTGCTGTTTATATTCTGTGCTGTAATGTATTTTGTAACCTGTGCAAATATCAAAAAAGCAAAAAAAATTCCTAATATTCATAGTAGTGGCGCATGATATTGCACTTTAGTGGTGCACAGAAATAAACACACTAGTGGCGCATTATCTAAAAGTGCGCCATTAGTAACCCAGAGCACAAGGTACACATGGCCCCTTTGAGTAACAGTAGTGGCAGACTTCTGGGCCTAGTAATGGCGCACTCTAGCTGCGCCATTAGTGTCTGGGATAGTAATGGCACACCAGGTGGTGCGCCATTGTTATGTAGATTAACAGTGGCGCACCAGGCGTGCACCATTACTATTTATTAGTAGTGGCGTGATAATAGTGGCGCACCTACAGTGCGCCATTAATAGCCAAAATAGATGTGCCACTAACAACCTTTTTTCTAGTAGTGTGTCTTTGTCGTGCCATCGTGCACGTTTCTGTTTTGCGTAAAACTACTAATCCACCGGTTTAAAAAAACCATTATGGGTATGATAGTCTTTGATTTGAGAAGATTTGACTGATTATTATTATCATGTACATAAAGAAAACACAAAGGCCCTGGCGGCTTACCGTCGGGCGGGTCATGATACCCAATTAAAGCCGCTGCGGACGAATAGTCCATAACCAGAGTCAGTCCGATAACTGCTAAATGAAACAACATACCTGTGGTATATACTTAAACTGCCGGCTTATCAGCTTCGTGTACTTTAGAGGTGTTAGAACTATAACTCCAACCATAGTATTCATCACACTTTGGTGATTTAGAGTCTGTCCTCCTGGCGGGTTGTATAAACCCAAAGTGTGCTTCCAATATGAGTCGTAAACAAGGCAGATGGGCCTATCTTATAAAAAATAGGAAGACAGCAAAAAACTCAAATACGAATAAGAAATCAAAAGAAATTCGAGGCTTTTGTAGACTGTCAAACTAAAGTGTCTTCTTCAATGAAACTAGCCAGAGCCACTGGATTGTTCATGCTGCCGTGATACTGACTCACAGTGTGCCCAATCGACATTTGAACCCTGGAATAAGTCTGGTCTTGCTCAAAGACTTATCAGGAATATGCGAGGCTAGAGTAATAGTATCATGGGCTGATTTATCCAAGTTCCAAGGAAGACGCTTATGAAGCCTGGATCCATCTAACTCTGTAGACTGTGCTCTCGCATGACAAGCCATCGTTTGATCCTTAATCGAGCTCAGATCTTGGTCGAATACGCCGTAAAGACTTATCATTAAGAGTTCGGCAGGTCAATCAGGATGACCTAATGGAGTTGAAGCAGCTGGTGTACAAGTAGGACGACCCGGTCAGAGTTTGTTCTCTTTGGTCGAATACGCCTATGTTTGAACAAACCTGGTCAGGAGGGTAGTAACGATATGTCCTATTTGGTCGAATACGCCAATGTTTGAATAGGAAGCCCCCAAGTGACATACTTACAAGCGTGGCATTGAGCCGATCAAAAGGGTACCAACAGCTATGTTCTCTTTGGTGAATACACCTATGTTTGAACAGGAAGCCCCCAAGTGACCATATAAACTTTTGGCCTTGCGCCGATCAAGAGGGTATCGACAGCTATGCTCGATGAGCAAGAAGCCCCCAAGTGATCACATGAACTTTGGCATCGCACCGATCAAGAGGGTACCGACAGCTATGCTTGATGAGCAGGAAGCCCCCAAATGACCATCAAGGACCTATGTTTGAGTTGTGCTGTGCATCCAACTCTCTTTGGTCTACGAAGTTGTGGGCATAGAGTCTCTTAAATGATGATAAAGACTCACCTTTAAAAAGAGAAACGACAAAGGCCCTGAATTGTCAGGGATGCCGGCTTTATTCTACTACTTATAATATATACATCAGATAACCATGTACATCATGAGAGACGAAGGCCCAAGTATAGTAGGGCCAAAGATGAGCAATGTTCCACGGCCGACGGGTCTCCTCCTCCGATGTGCGTGAGTCCTTATTGTCTCTAACGTCGATAAGGTAGTATGACCCATTATGTAAGTTCTTGCTGACCACAAAAGGTCCTTCCCAGGGTGGTGATAATTGGTGCATATATGTCTGATCTTGGATGAGCCGGAGCACTAAGTCGCCCTCTTGAAAGGTTCTGGTTTTGACCCGGCGGCTGTGATAACGCCATAAGTCTTGCTGGTAAATCACCGAATGGGCCACCGCAAGGTCACGTCCTTCATCCAATAAGTCAAGTGCGTCTTGACGCACCTTTTCATTATCAGCTTCAACATAAGCCGCCACCCTAGGTGAGTCATGACGGATGTCACTAGGGAGAACTGCCTCTGCCCCGTAAACCATGAAAAAGGGTGTGTAACCCGCAGATCTATTGGGGGTCGTGTTGATGCTCCATAACATGGAGGGTAATTCCTCCACCCAACAACCCGGCGTTCTATGTAAAGGAACCATAAGCCGGGGCTTGATTCCTCGCAGAATCTCCTGATTTGCTTGTTCTGCTTGACCATTAGACTGAGGGTGAGCTATAGAGTACATGTCAAGCCGGATATGCTCTCGTTGACAAAATTTTTCCATGGCACCTTTAGAAAGATTAGTTCCATTATCTATTACGATGCTGTGCAGAAAACCGAAATGGAAGATCACCTTCTTCATGAATTGAACCGTCGTTGCCGCATCACATTTACTAACCGGCTCTGCTTCAACCCACTTAGTAAACTTATCAACCGCCACTAAGAGGTGGTTTTTCTTATCTTTTGAACTTTTAAAAGGACCAACCGTATCAAGCCCCCAAGTTGCAAAGGGCCAGGTAATTGGAATCATCCTCAGTTCTTGAGCCAGCACATGAGCTCGTCGTGCAAATTTTTGATAGTTGTCACATGTGATTACCAAATCCTCAGCATCAGCGTGAGCCGTCAACCAATAAAACCCATGACAGAAAGCCTTGGCTACTAGAGATTTAGAGCCGACTTGATGACCACAATCTCCTTCGCGGATCTCTCATAAAATCTCACAGCCTTCTTCAGGAGAGACACAACTTTGAAACGCCGCTGTAACACTGCGATGGAGCAACTCCCCATTGATAATCATCATTCACTTAGACCACTGGGTTATCTGCCTGGCCAAGACCTCATCCTCTGGCAACTCACCCCGGGTCATTTAAGCCAAATACAGATCCGTCCAATCAGGAATAGCATGGAGAGATGCCACCAATTGTGCTTCCGGGTTAGGAACAGCAAGGTCCTCCTATGTAGGCAATTTGACAGAAGGATTAAGCAAAATGTCCAGGAATGTGTTAGGTGGCACTGGCTTACGCTAAGACCCTAGCCAGCTTAAAGTATTAGCCGCCTCATTCTTCATGCGATCAATATGATCAACTTGATAGCCCTTGAAATGACCCGCAATGGCATTAACCTCTCTGCGGTAAGCCGCCATGAGCGGATCTTTAGAATCCGAAGTACCAGAAACTTGCTGAGCCACCAGATCTGAATCGCCAAAGTACCTTACCCGGCTTAAGTTCATGTCCTTAGCCATCTGAAGACCATGGAGTAAAGCCTCATACTCAGCTGCATTGTTAGTACAGGGGAACATTAGCCGGAGAACATAAGAAAATTTGTCACCTCATGGGGAAGTTAAGACGACTCTAGCCCCCGAGCCCTCCAACTATATGGATCCATCAAAGTGAACAGTCCAATATGTGTTATCCGGCTTTTCCTTAGGTGCCTATAACTCTGTCTAGTCATTGATGAAATCGACAAGTGCTTGGGATTTGATGGCTGCTTGAGGCACATATTTTAAATCGTGAGGCCCCAGCTCAATGGCCCACTTAGCAATCCGCCCTGTGGCTTCCCTGTTTTGGATGATATCTCCCAATGGAGCAGAACTAACCACAGTGATAGGATCACCTTGAAAATATTGCTTAAGCTTCCGGCCTGCCATGAACACCCCATAAACAAGCTTCTGCCAGTGTGGGTACCTCTGTTTCTACTCGATCAGCACCTCATTGATGTAATAAACTAGTCGTTGGACCGGCTACTCCTTGCCTTCCTCCTTTCTTTCCACCATGGTGGCTACAATGATAGCCCGACTATTAGCAGCCACATATAACAACAGAGGCTCCTTATCAACAAGGGCAGCAAGCACAGGCGGCTCACCCAGCTGTTTCTTTAAATCCTCAAATGCTTGATTAGCAGCATCACTCCAAACAAAGTGATATGTCTTCTTCACCATCAGATAAAGAGGTATAACCTTCTCACCCAACCGGCTTATGAAACGGCTCAGAGCCGCAATACGACCCGCCGGACGCTGAACATCATTAACACACGCCGTCTTAGCCACTGAAGTAATGGCTTTGATCATCTCCGGGTTAGCAGGCACACCAAAGACGCACTTAGCCGGATTGAGCATCATCTTGTAGACCCGGAGATTGTCAAACGTCTCTGTCAAGTCATCAATCAGGTTCTCCTTCTCTCTTGACTTCACCACAATGTCATCTACATAAGCGGGAACGTTGTGCCCAATATGATTGTGAAGGCAATTTCGCACACACCGCTGATAAGTCTCCCGGGCACTCTTGAGCCCATAAGGCATAGACACATAGCAGAAGGATCCAAATGGAGTAATGAAGGTTGTCTTCTCCTGGTCCTTAACTACCATCTTGATCTGATGATAACCATAATAATCATCAAAAAAACTCAAATGCTCCCAACCCGCCGTAGCATCAATGATTAGATCAATGCGAGGGAGAGCAAATGGATCATCCGGACAAGCCTTGTTTAAGTCCGTGTAATCCACACACATTCGCCAAGTGTCGTTCTTTTTTAGTACTAGCACCGGATTAGCCAACCACTCAGGCTGAAAAACTTCAATGATAAACCCGGCCGCCAAAAGCCGGGCCACTTCCTCACCAATGGCCTTCTGCCTCTCCTCGTTAAACCGGCGAAGGAATTGCTTGACCGGTTTAAACTTCAGATAAATATTAAGAGTGTGCTCAGCGAGTTCCCTCGATACACCCAGCATGTCTAAAGGCTTCCATGCAAAGATGTCCCGGTTCTCACGGATGAACTTGATGAGCACGCTTTCCTATTTTGGATCCAGATTAGCGCTGATGCTGAACTATTTGGAAGAGTCGCCAGGGACGAAATCAACCATCTTAGTATCGCCCATCGATTTAAATTTAACAAAGGATCATTCTCTATGGTTGGTTTCTTCAAGGACGTCATGTCTGCCGGGTCAACATTGTCGTTGTAAAATTTCAGCTCCTCCATTGCACAAACTAATTCAGCATAAGCCGCATCACCTTCCTCACATTCCAAGGCCACCTTGCGACTCCCATGCACTATGATGGTGCTTTTATAACCCGACATTTAAGCTGCAAGTAAACATAGAAGGTCCTCACCATGAACTTAGCATAAGCCGGCCGCCCAAACAGAGCATGATAAGGGCTTTTGATCTTGACCACTTCGAAGGTTAACGTCTCAGACCAGGAATTGTGCTCATCTCCAAAGACAACTTCTAACGATATCATCCCCACTGGGTAGGTTGACTTACCCGGTACGACACCATGGAAGACAGTGTTTGACGGCTTGAGATTCTTATCTGTCAGTCCCATGCATCGGAAGGTCTCATAATACAGTATGTTAATGCTGCTACCTCCATCCATGAGCACCTTGGTAAACTTATAACCCCCAACCTGAGGTGCCACCACCAAAGCCAGATGACCTGGATTATTGACCCGGGGTGGATGATCCTCTCGACTCCATAAAATAGGTTGTTCTGACCATCCTAGATAACGTGGGACAGCTGGCTCAACAGCGTTCACAGCTCTCTTGTGAAGCTTCTGATCCCGTTTACACAAACTAGTGGTGAAAACATGGTACTGCCCACTATTCAATTGCTTTGGATTGCTCCGATAACCGGACTACTGCTGCTGTTGATTCCCCTGATTATTTTGCTGATTGTAACCACCCTGGTTACCGTGACCATGCAACCCGGAACTTGAACCGCCACCTCCATGACCCGGACCATGAGAGCCGGACCCTGATCAGCCATTTGGGCCATGGTGGCACTGGATGGATTCCCGAAAGCTTCTCATTATGTTGCAATTCTTCCATGAATGAGCAGCCGGCTTACGATCCGTTCCGTGTTTTGGGCATGGCTGATTTAACATTGCCTCAAGGTCGAATCCTATCCTCGGAGCTAGCGGCCTCGTTTGTCCCCTATAGCGCTGGTTATCATTACGTCCACCTGTGTTGGCCACAAAGTCATCAGCTTTGCGCTTACCATTGCTGCATTGATTGGTAGAGTTGTACTGTTGTCCCTTCATGTCGTTACTCTTCTTTCCCTTTCCCGGTCTTTCGTCCTCTGAGTTGGGGTCCTTGGTACCTGATACATCTCCAACGTATCTATAATTTTTGATTTCTCCATGCTATTATATATTCTGTTTTGGATGTTTAATGGGCTTATTTATAAACTTTTATATTATTTTTGGGACTATCCTATTAACTGGAGGCCCATCCCAAATTGCAGTTTTTGCCTATTTTAGTGTTTCGCAGAAAAAGAATATCAAACGGAGTCCAAACGGAATGAAACCTTCAGGAGCGTGATTTTTGGAACAAACGTGATCCAGAGGACTTGGAGTGGACATCAAGCAACCAACGAGGAAGCCACGAGGCAGGGGGCGCGTAAGGATGGAAATTTTATCCATGGACATGGATATCCATAGATATCCGACCCGAATGGATAGCGTTTGGATATGCTTTTGTGTCCATGGGCGGCGCCCAAACCAGACCCGATTGTTCGTGGATAGGGCATGGATATAATCTTGTACCCATGGATATACCCAAACCCGACCCGATAGTATGACTTAATGGGGGAAAATCTGCTATCCCTGCCCCACGGTCATATGTCCCACAACAATTTTACACGTTTTTTATCTAAAACATGCATAAGAAATTACAAAATCCCCATCGTAACTTTTTTAGTTGACATTCAATCCCCTCTGTAACATACTCCAACATCCCTTCCCTTATTTTTACCTCCTTCTTAAATGACTCGTCATTCTCATCTATTATAAAAATATTGAATGATCTTAGGTTGTTAGTGGATATTGATTTACCATATGTGAAGCCGCGCGCCCTCCACCCTCGTGTGCCCCTCGTGGCTCCACCGACCTACTTCTTACTCCTATATATACCTATGTACCCTGAAAACATCGACGAGCACCATGAAAACCTAATTCCACCGCCGCAACCTTTTGTACCCGTGAGATCCCATCTTGGGGCCTTTTCCGGCACTCCGCCGGAGGGGGCATTGATTGGGCTTCTACATCAACACCATAGCCTCTCCGATGATGTGTGAGTAGTTTACCTCAGACCTTCGGGTCCATAGTTATTAGATAGATGGCTTCTTCTCTCTCTTTGGGTCTCAATACAAAGTTCTCCTCGATTCTCTTGGAGATCTATTCGATGTAATCCTCTTTTGCGGTGTGTTTGTCGAGATCCGATGAATTGTGGGTTTATGATCAAGATTATCTATGAACAATATTTGAATCTTCTCTAAATTCTTTTATGTATGATTGGTTATCTTTGCAAGTCTCTTCGAATTTTCAGTTTTGTTTGCCCTACTAGATTGATCTTTCTTGCAATGGGAGAAGTGCTTAGCTTTGGGTTCAATCTTGCGGTGCTCGATCCCAGTGGTAGTAGGGGAAACGACACATATTGTATTGTTGCCATCGAGGATAAAAAGATGGGGTTTATATCGTATTGCATGAGTTTATCCCTCTACATCATGTCATCTTGCTTAAAGCGTTACTCCGTTCTTGTGAACTTAATACTCTAGATGCATGTTGGATAACGATCGATGTGTGGAGTAATAGTAGTAAATGTAGGCAGGAGTCGGTCTACTTGTCACGGACATGATGCCTATATACATGATCATACCTAGATATTCTCATAACTATGCTCAATTGTATCAATTGCTCGACAGTAATTTGTTCACCCACCGTAATACTTATGCTATCTTGAGAGAAGCCACTAGTGAAACCTATGCCCCCCGGGTCTATCTTCCATCATATTAATCTCCCGTCAACTAGCTATTTCTAGCACCGTTTATTTTGCAATCGTTACTTTCAATCTACATCATAAAAATACCAAAAATATTTATCTTATCATTATTATCTCTATCAGATCTACCTCTTGCAAGTGGCCATGAAGGGATTGACAACCCCTTTATCGCGTTGGTTGCGAGGTTCTTATTTGTTTGTGTAGGTACGAGGTGACTCGTGCGTGGTCTCCTACTGGATTGATACCTTGGTTCTCAAAAACTGAGGGAAATACTTATGTTGCTTTGCTGCATCACCCTTTCCTCTTCAAGGGAAAACCAACGCATGCTCAAGAGGTAGCAGTACCATCAGAGTCGGCATATTTAACAAGAGCCGCCATCAGCTCCCCCATGTCGTTGCAATGACACTTGAGCCGCCCAAGCTTCTTCTAGAGTGGAATGAACCGAGAATTTTTCTCCAACATCAGAACCGCTGAGCCGACGTTGATGTTATCTGAAGTATGTACAATGCTTGAGACCTGGCGCACCCAGCTCATCGTTGACTCGCCCTCAGCCTGAACGCAAGAAACCAGATCCACAATCGACATAGGCTGCTTGCACGTGTCTTTGAAATTCTGTATAAACCGGGCCTTCAGCTCCCCTCATTAGAACATTAAGGTAACATTCTTCCTTGTTGCTATGTAGCCTGAGATTGCATATTTAATCATTCAATACAATGCATGTTGCTAAACAACAATTGAAAAACGAAAAGGCATGTTAACCGCAATATCCTTAACATCAACCAAATATCATAATTCACAGTGTTTGTTGAAACTATTGTTTATGAAATTGAACTGCACGGCAAATAGTTGCACATATAGACAATCACATTGTGAAGAACTGAAATAAACTAGTCATAAACACATCTCCAGGCGATCCTTAAAAACTTAAAGGACTAAAACCCTTAGTGGATATATATATATATACTCCAGCAATTTTTGGCCTTTTCTAGTCGATCCCCTAACCTTAATGTTGTAAACTTCAATTTGATCAAGTTCAAGGGAGGTTCAACCGAAACTAGCATGCATTCAAACATAAACATAGATAGTTTTGCATAACCGAACATAAAACCTAAATTTAAACTAAGCTAAACTATTTTCGGTCGAAGTAGAGGTCGAGCCAATCCTTCCTCGTCATGTAGCACTAGTGCAGAACCGGGCTATAGCACTGGTTCGTAAGGGCCTTTAGTGTCGGTTCTGTAACCGGCACTAAAGGGTGGGGACTAAAGGTCCCCCCCTTTAGTACCGGTTCTGCATGAACTGCCGCCAAAGGGCCACCACGTGGCACAAGCAAGCGCCGGGGGGCGGGGAACCCTTTAGTCCCGGTTGGTAATACCAACCGGTACTAAAATGTTTGGGGGGTTTTGGTTTCATGATTTCTTTTTCCTTTAATTTTGTGTTTTCCATTTAATTCTTTTTCGTTTGTTGGTATTTTACGATACTACATATTGTACATGTTATGCATATATATAAATAGAATTTCTCGTAGAACCAATTTATATATATCATTGAATGTGTCACAACCACCATTATTCACACATACACATGTATATATATATACAATTTGGTATATATACAATTTATCCTACATGTTGCCTTGGTGCCTTCGGAGCACGATGACAATTGGGAGTTGTTCATGGGGGCGGTAGCGGGTAATGATATTCTTCTTTGGGATCTATGACCTGGTTGAGCAAAAATCCCGCTATTTCCTCCTGAATTCCTAGTATGTGCTCAGTTGGTAATAGCTGCTCCTGCACGTCTATGAACTGTTAAGAAGGTGATCAATATGCATGTATATTAGTTGTGTGACTAGATATCAATAATCATGTAAAAATTGTGAATAGTGTTTTGGCAAACGTACCCATTGATGTCTATCAGATTTGCTCCTTTTGGATGCCATCATGCGAATGTTCTCGCAAACATAGTATGCACACAGATTAGTCCCCGACGCCTGCTTCAGGGCCTTTACGAGAATGCAATTTAATCAGATAAAAATTAATCAAGCATGCAAATTAACGAATGGTATTGAAACAACAATTAAAGAGATGGTAGCTAGCTAGTACTAATTAATTACTTACCTTGGGTCGAAACCAAAATAGCTTTTCTCGCCATTTGCCTGGAGTCACCTTGATGAACTTTGCTGAAGCCCTGTCTGCCGGCAAAGACAATGAATAAAGGGGTTATTAAATAGTTGATATCAGGAAATGACAAACTAAAAAGGTAGAGATATAGTTAATAATGATTGAAATTACCAGCCGACTATCCCCTTCAAGATGGTGAAGTCACTTTCTTTTTTAAGTAGTGAGTCCACTACTTCAACAGTTCCTTCTTCAACTTTAATGATTAACAAGACCCAGTGGTATCTGCATGCGCACACGTTTGCATGTCTTAGTTAAGCGGGCATGTGCATAACACTAATCAACTACCCTAAACCCTATACACTTAATTATTAAGATCTAGCCACAAAATATGTTGTACAAGACAGTGTGACTCACTTGAAGTTGTAAGGAAGTGTATATCTTCATTGGTATTGAGGTGCTTGAAGAACTCTAGCATGTTACTCTCTACATCTTTTTGATACCATTTGTATTTCCACGTGTCTTCATTAACGGAATTTGGGTCACTGAACCCAATGCCATAGCGTCCAGCTTTTTTCATTTCATACATCTTCATCCTACATAATACCACAGAAAAGAATATAGTGAGGATAATTGGAGGTAATGATCGATGTATGAGCACTACAACTAGCTTGAGACTTAAATTACAGAAAGAAATCACTTACAGATGATACGTCTCTGTCGTATCTACTTTTCTAGACACTTTTGCCCTTGTTTTGGACTCTAAATTGCATGATTTGAATGGAACTAACTCGGACTGACGTTGTTTTTCAGCAGAATTGCCATGGTGTTATTTATGTGAAGATGCAATAGTTCTCGGAATGACCTGAAACTTCACGGAACGTCTATTTGGAAATAATAAAAAATCCTTGCAAAAGATGAAGACCAGGGGGCCCACACCCTAGCCACGAGGGTGGGGGGGCGCACCGGCCCCCTGGGCGTGCCCCCCTACCTAGTGGGCCCCCTGGAGCTCCTCCGACCTCAACTCTGACTCTATATATTTTCTTTCGAGGAGAAAAAACCAAAGAGAAGGATACATCGCGTTTTACGATACGGAGCCGCCGCCAAGCCCTAAAACCTCTCGGGAGGGCTGGTCTGGAGTCCGTTCGGGGCTCCGGAGAGGAGAATCCGTCGCCATCGTCATTGTTAGTGTCAAAACCGGCAGATCTCGGGTAGGGGGTCCCGAACTGTGCGTCTAGGACGGATTGTAACATGAGGCAAGGGACACGAAGTTTTACCCAGGTTCGGGCCCTCTTGATGGAGGTAAAACCCTACGTCCTGCTTGATTAATATTGATGATATGGGTAGTACAAGAGTAGATCTACCACGAGATCGAAGAGGCTAAACCCTAGAAGCTAGCCTATGGTATGATTGTTGTTCTGTATGTTGTCCTACGAACTAAAACCCTTCGGTTTATATAGATACCGGAGAGGGTTAGGGTTACACAAAGACGGTTACAATGGTAGGAGATCTAGATACCCGTCTCGCCAAGCTTGCCTTCCACGCCAAGGAAAGTCCCTTCCGGACACGAGACGAAGTCTTCAATCTTGTATCTTCATAGTCCAGGAGTCCGGCTGAAGGTATAGTCCGGCCATCCGGACACCCCCTAATCTAGGACTCCCTCAGTAGCCCCTGAACCAGGCTTCAATGATGACGAGTCCGGCGCGCAGATTGTCTTCGGCATTGCAAGGCGGGTTCCTCCTCCAAGTACTTCATAGAAGATTTTGAACACAAAGATAGTGTCCGGCTCTGCAAAATAAGTTTCCACGTATTGCCATAGAGAGAATAATATATACACAAATCTAATCTGCTGACGTATTCCGTAGTGTGACGCACCACGGCCAAGCCTTTATTCGAATCGTTTTATTATCCCACCTTAGCGCGTCATGCGAGGCGGTTTCCTTGGCACGTCTTGTTAAAGCAGAGATCGTGTCCCCTTATTCCGGGATTCTCATCAATATGTGCGTGGGTAACGCAACCGCTTCTAGGACTCCTAGACTATAGGAAAGTCCAAACGGCCATGGAGAGGAAGCTTGATATTCACCTTCTTTATAAAGGGACAAGGCCTTTATGTTTTCCCTCTCGTGCTCGATCGAATCATTCCCCCACCTCAAGCTCAAACACCCAAAGTTTAGGTCAGGTGCTCCGAACCTTCAATCATGTCCGGATCTAGCCTTCAAGGCTGATGGGTGCCTTCCTCTGTCACAGAAGAAGACATCAAAAAGTTGAGGGAGGCCAGATATCTGACCGCCGAGGTTTTGCATTGGCTGCCTGCCCGAGGGCAGGCCGTACCCTCACCTGAACCCAACAAGAACGTCGTGTTCGTCTCCCACTTCCTCCGAGGTCTAGGCCTTGCTCTGGATCCTTTCGTCAAGGGTTTGATGTTTTATTACGGGCTAGATTTCCATGATCTAGCTCCGGACTCCTTTCTTCATATCACGACATTTATTGTCGTGTGTGAGGCCTTCCTCCGGGTTACCCCTCACTTTGGCCTGTGGGTCAAGACCTTTGAAGTAAAGCCGAAGATGATCAAGGGGCAACATGCATCAGGTGGAGGTGCCTCAATATGCAAGATGACGAGAGCTCCATGGCCCAAAGGTTCCATTCCAGAGGTGTCTGAATTGTGGCAACAGGAGTGGTTCTACATCACGGCTCCTAGAAGTGCCAAGTGGGCGGCCGCCCCTGTTTTCCGCTCGGGCCCTCCACCACAGCTGATGTCATGGATCATCAGAGGTCTGAGCTGGGGTCCAGCCAAGGATGTGCCTATACTGCAAAGCCACATTCGAGATCTCTTCAATGGAGATTTTAGTTTGGTTGTGGTAATACAAGTTATGCTGGTTTGTCAAGTCCAGCCTTGCAAACGCCGCCCCCTTCGCTTGTGGGAGTTCAATCCCGAGGGACCGCGTGTCATTCAAAATTTCCTCGGCCTGACGCACGAGGAGATGTACAAGTCATTCTTCGGACCTCAGGTAGAGTGTCCGAAAATCACCGAGGATGTGGGCCTGAGTAGTAACCGCGCTGCCGAACAGGTAAGGAATCTTCCGGCCGAACATACTATCTCTCATTTGTTACGGAGTTATTTCTGAGAGTTCGCTTTTTGACTAGGACTGGCTAACAAAGGCGAAGTTGATTCGGTGTTCGGCCCCCTCCCTGAGGGTTTCGACAATCCGATATTGGAAAAGATGCTCCAGGTCGCACCTTGCCCGGAGCCCTTGAAGGAAGATACTGGGGAGGATAATACGGGCGGACACGGGCCGCCAACGCTGCCCATTCTAACCGAGGGAGCGAGCGTCTCCATGAAGGAAGATGACCGGAGGAGAAAAAGGACTGCGCCCGGGGATTCGGAAGCCGAAGCTTCCAAACGGGAGAAGAAGTCTCCCACAGAGGGTCCTATCTTGGGGGGTGCTTTTGCTGCACAAAGTCCGCGGGGGGATCAAATCTCCAGCAAGTTGTAAGTGACCCGAAATACTTTAATAGTACAGGTATGCCATCTTTTTCTTCTGAGAAAATAACTACCGCATATATCTTTGCAGTTCGGGCCTTATCCCCTCTCAAATGAGCTCGTCTTCGGGGGATCTTCTTCCAGCGATGATGGAGAGCGAAACGCCTCCTCCGGATTCCTCCGCTTCGGGAGCAGGCGACCCCGAAGTGTCGTCGTGGAGGGCCTCTCCGAGTACGATGAAGCCAGAAGATAATCCCATTGACCCCCGAAGCTCCCAGTGTCTGGCTCCCGAAGAGAGCGGAGAAAAGAGTCCGGCACCATCTGGTGTGCGATCAGATGTTCTAAGGGAGTTGGTGGGGCGAGCGGCCATCTCAGATGAACACCATGTGCTGATGAATACGGTGATGGAGAGAATCTCGTCCGCCGAAAGCGGATTGCATGAAGCTTTTATGAGTCTACTGACAGGCTTTGAGGTACGTAAAATAGTGTATGATAGTCCTGCACATGCTAGGTGTGCCCTGTGTAGATAGTATCCCCTGAGACTCTGGTTGTCGTCGGAAACGACGACGAACAGAGGATCATATTCCCAGGTAATAACCGTACGGCCTTGATGTGCAGGTGATGGAAGCCCGGAGGCTAGCCGGACTAGTGAGTTTGCCCATTTAAAATGGCAGTTGGATGCGGCAGACGCCGGCATCGAGCTTGTTAACAAAAGGCTTGACGAGGCACAGGGTAAGTGTCATTATCTGGTAAACGCCACATAGTAAGAGCAGCATGATGCCAGTATCTTTAATATGTTGTGACTGCAGATGGAGCTGCCACTGTTGAAGCCTTGCGGGCAGAACTTGCCCGAGCCAAGGAAAAAGCGAGGTTTGGTAATGCGGCTGCTTTGAAGGCAGCCGAAGAGTTGAAAGCCGAGAAGGCCGCGCATGGCGAGAGCCAAGATAAGATGGCCAAGATGGCCATAGAATTAAAAGTCGTCGCCGACCGTTGCCGGGTTCTTGAAAAGGAAAACCTAGCGAAGGCATCGGACCTTGAGAAGGCTGCTGCGACGAGAAAAGACATATGCTCTGCTATGAGGGCGAAGAAGGGGGAGCTGCGGGAAGCCGGGGATGTTGTAGCTGGGAAATCCTTTATGTTGCGGAGGAAGTTCGAAGATCCACGGTATGCCTCTCTGGATCGGCTGTGGAGTTCGGAGGATGTGTATATGGATTTGGTGGCGAGCGCTGCTGATGTGGCCAAGTACTTCCAGGGTCAGACGAACCGTGAAGTGGACCAGCTGTTTTGGACACAATTCCATTCTCCTGAGCGTCCACTTTCATTGACTGACCAATTAGCCGAATGGGCCGATCTGAATAGGTTGTCGGGACTCGCCATGAGGTCTGTTGTGGATCAGCTATGGCCGGAAAGGCCAAAACCGAACAGCTATTTCAGCTTGGTGCAGCAGTTCCTTGACGTGGTGCCGCGCATTAATGCGATGAAGAGGTCAGCGTGCATAGAGGGCTCACGGATGGCCTTTGCCCGTGTTAAAGCATACTGGGCGGAGATGGATGCTACCACTGTTGTAGCGCGGGATTCGGCCATAGGTCGAATGGCTGCTGAGCACTACTTTGAAGAAGTTCTTGAGGGTGCTCGTTTGATAGAGACCTAGTGCTCAAAAAATATTATGTTTGAGTGATGTGTAATCTCATTGTAAGCGAAATGCTTTTATAAATTTTTATAAGGCTATTTTTATACTTTTGCCTGAAAGTAATATGATGCCTCCTGGGTGGCCATTTATGTATACATGTGTATAACCTGAAAGATTGCAGCCGTCGGCTTCAACCCCCACACATATAATGAGGAGGTGCTCGCAAAAAACACGCGTTCACACTTAACCCAACGTCTTGTTCCTATTAAGGAGGTGATAGCGGAGCGAGTGAGGCAACCGGACTATAATGCTTTAGCACTTTCACTTAGCCATAGGAGTTTGACAGTGGGGCTACTAGATAGCCCCTGGTGGCTCTGTACTCTCCCGATCCCGGGATGCGTACATGCCTGGCCGGAAAATGGCCCTTCATTAAGGCGGAGGAATTCTAACATTCCAACAGGTCATCGAGTGGTTGATCAGTCTCACGCTATATCAGGACAGTCAGTTTTCGGCTTTCTCTACTGAGGTGCTCGTCCGGATGAACCAGGGCACAATCGCAGTAGTTCTCCTGGTGCTACCTTAGCCGGTAAAGCGGAACGTAAGGCACCAAAACACAGGAGCCAGGCAAACCCAACATTTGACCAAAGACAATGATTCGGAGCTGTTGCATATAGGGCCAAACTCGCGATGCCGAACACTCCCTAAGGTATTCGGTCTTTGTGGTATAAACCGGGCCTAAATAATGGCCTTTGTAAGAAGCCCCTTGTGTCCAGGTATGTGCATTGTTCTGGCGTGGCCACATGCCAAGATGTCAGCATCCTTCTCAATGGTGGATATGTATCAATAGGAGACAGTAAGAAAGGTTTATGCAGGGTCTTAATCTAAAAAGAATCCTTGGAGCGGGTCCCTGCTGCACGTCTGCGCCTGTGTCTCCGTTGTGCCATATCCTGGACGGGTGTAGCACGATGATCGTCTGTAAAAGAGCGGAATTTAGGTGAAAAAGTTGTCGTGCAAAAAGATAGTTTTTAAAGAAACCATGTATAATTCAAGATGAGAAGAAATTGCCACTTGTCTGCGCGCATTGAGCCCCTTGTATTGACAAATAGGGGTGTGACCATTTATTCGGTATAAATAGCGGTGCCGGACTTGATTAGTTGTGTCTGAGGTCTTGACGACCTATTGGATGCTTTCGCTGGTCCGGGCACCTTTAGTGTGCGGCTGCCAAGGCAGCCGCACTCTCTTCGGCACGCAGAGATCGCTTGATATTTCTGTTCACTGAAATGATGCCACGTGGACCGGGCATCTTGAGTGTGAGGGAGGCATAGTGTGGTATTGCGTTAAAGCGAGCGAAAGCTTCGCGTCTGAGCAGTGCTTGATAGCCACTTTGGAACGGAGCGATGTGGAAGGTTAAATGCTCGCGATGGAAGTTATGGGGGAGCCGAATATAACTTGTAGTAGGAGGGAGTCCATACAACGAGCCCCTGGGCCTGGCGTTACTCCTTTAAAGGTAGTATTGCTATGGCGAATTTTTGTTGGGTCTAAACCCATCTCGCAGATTGTATCCTGATATATTAGGTTTAGATTGCTACCACCGTCCATCAAGACTCGTGTGAAGTGATATCCGCCAATTACTGGGTCTAATACCAGGGCAGCCCATCCTGCGCGTCGGATACTTGCTGAGTAATCGCGATGGTCGAAAGTGATCGGTTGAGACGACCTGTGGCAGGACTTCGCAGTGACAGGCACTTGGGTATATTTTCCTGGGAGTGCCGCGTTGTTTTTTCCCTTGATCACGTGTAACATGTTTACTGTTTTGACTTCTGGTGGAAATTTCTTTTGTTCCCCAGTGTCTTGCTTGGGAGGCTCGTCCTCGTTTTCACTCGGTGTATCCTCCCCCTTGTGTACGGCGTTGAGCTTGCCCGACTGCTTGAAGACCCAACATTCTCTGTGGGTATGATTAGCAGGTTTACCAGGGGTACTATGGATCTGACATACTTGGTCTAGAATTTTGTTGAGGCTGGACATTTCATCCCTGGTGCTTTTAGAGGGCGGCTTTTGACCTGGCCGAGAGCTTTTGAATCCGGCGTTTACTATCGTGCCCTTCGTGCTGTCTTCTTTATTCCGGCGTTTGTTATTGCTGTTGCACCGTGGTTTCCCGTTTCCATCTCTAACTTCAGATGTACTGGGGTCGCTGGTGCTGCATCTGGCTAGCCAGCTGTCCTCACCCGCGCAAAAGCGGGTCATGAGGCTTGTTAATGCGGCCATCGTTCTCGGCTTATTTTGGCCGAGGTGTCTGGCGAGCCATTCGTCACGGACGCTATGCTTAAAAGCTGCCAAGGCTTCGGCGTCCGGACAGTCGACAATGGGTAAGTACTTGATGGCTTGGAGATCATCTCCTCGATCCATATGGATATGAAGGATGTAGTCCTCAATCCAGACCCCAGGGTCTGTTGTTCCGTCGTATGTCTCTATGTTTACGGGTTTGAATCCCTCTGGAAATTCATGGTCCAGCACCTCATCGGTGAAACATAGGGGGTGTGCGGCACACCTGTAGCTGGGTGTACCGCGTTGTTCGGATGTTTGTTGTGTTGCATTGCATGCTGGGGCGCGCTTGCGTGGTCCATAGATGGATCTTGTTGCGCCGTCCTTTGGGTGCGAGCCCTCGCATGGGTCGCATGTTGTATTGTGAGTGGCGTTGTATGCCGCTCTGTGTTGGTAGAGGGGTCGTCTATCCGGCCAGGTGGCTGCTTTGATATTTGGTTGTGGGGGGTTTGAGGCCTCCTCATCGAATTCAGGTAGCAGCTTCCGCTTTGGGTAGCTCTTGGAGGGGCGATTGTCACCATACCTCGCTGCTGTGTTGAGTATTTTACTCCATCTGATTTGGAGTGTCTTGCGCAGCCTTGAGCCTTTGCTTCTGCTTTTTAAGACTCCTCACGGTGGCAACAAGCCTTTTACGGGCATTCTGCTCCTCCGGGTGCCTGTCCGGCGTTATGTCGTCCGGACCATTATCCTTGATAGAATTTGTTTATTCGGTTTGATTATCCGAATTGCCGTTGTCCGGCAACGGTTTGCCCTGCTCCAGCGCTGGGACTGTGTGATTGTTATTTCTGTCGAGGCGGGATTTGGGGCGGCGCTTGCGTCGCTGCTTTGACTGCTTCTCGAGGGAACAAGCCTTTGGTGCGTCCTTCCGCTCCTCATCGTCATCTTTTGGTTCGTCCACCATGTATACGTCATATGACGAGGTGGCTTTCCAGGTCCCAATAGGCGCTGGTTCTTCATCGTCTCCTTCATCGGCGTCCATACCGTCGAAGTCGAGCATGTCGGTTAAATCGTCGACAGTGGCTACAAAGTGGGTGGTGGGTGGGCTTTGAATTTCTTCATCGTCCGTATCCCAACCTTGCTGACCGTAGTCCGGCCAGGGCTCTCCTGATAAAGAGAGAGACTTTAGTGTCTTCAGAATATCACCGAAAGGCGAGTGCTGAAAGATGTCCGCAGCCGTAAACTCCATGATCGGCGCCCAATCGGATTCGATCGGCAGGGGCGCGGAGGGTTCGGAGTCCGGAGAGGAGTCTGGCTCCTTGGAGTCACGAGTCTCGCGGAGTGCGGGGCTGGTGTTCGGCTCGATCGTCATTGGGATTGCAGCCCCCAAGGCGGCATCCAACCACCCATCCTCGATCAGCGCCGTTGGCTCCGAATTAAGGGTCGAAGCCGATGCGGGTGCGGCCTCCAGGGCACTGTTTGGCGGCAGAGCTAGATCATGCTCGTCGTGACAGTGCGGCGCGCTCGGCAGTGGCTCGAATCCGTCAAAGATCAAGTCCCCACGGATGTCAGCCATGTAGTTTAAACTTCCATATCTGACCTGAAGGCCAGGGGCATAGCTTTCGATCTGCTCCAGATGGCCGAGTGAATCGGCCCGCAGTGCGAAACCGCCAAAGATGAAGATCTGTCCAGGGAGGAAGGTCTCTCCCCGGACTGCATCACTATTGATGATCGTAGGAGCCATCAAGCCTAACGGCGATGACACAGAGGAACTCTCAATGAAAGCACCAATGTCGGTGTCAAAACCGGCGTATCTCGGGTAGGGGGTCCCGAACTGTGCGTCTAGGCCGGATGGTAACAGGAGGCAAGGGACACGAAGTTTTACCCAGGTTCGGGCCCTCTTGATGGAGGTAAAACCCTACGTCCTGCTTGATTAATATTAATGATATGGGTAGTACAAGAGTAGATCTACCACGAGATCGAAGAGGCTAAACCCTAGAAGCTAGCCTATGGTATGATTGTTGTTCTGTATGTTGTCCTATGAACTAAAACCCTTCGGTTTATATAGACACCGGAGAGGGTTAGGGTTACACAAAGTCAGTTACAATGGTAGGAGATCTACATATGCGTATCACCAAGCTTGCCTTCCACGCCAAGGAAAGTCCCTTCCGGACACAGGACGAAGTCTTCAATCTTGTATCTTCATAGTCCAGGAGTCCGGCTGAAGGTATAGTCCGGCCGTTCGGACACCCCCTAATCTAGGACTCCCTTAGTCATCATCAACCATCCTCCATCACTAGTTTCATGATGCGCACCACCGTGTGTGATTAATTCCATGGTAGGCTTGCTGGACGGTGATGGGCTGGATGAGATTTATCATGTAATCGAGTTAGTTTTGTTAGTGTTTGATCCCTAGTATCCACAATGTTCTGAGGTTGATGTTGCTATGACTTTTCTATGCTTAATGCTTGTCACTAGGGCCTGAGTGCCATGATTTCAGATCTAAACCTATTATGTTTTCATCAATATATGAGAGTTCTTGATCCTATCTTGCAAGTCTATAGTCACCTATTATGTTTTATGATCCATTAACCCCGAAGTGACAATAATCGGGATACTTACCGGTGATGACCGTATTTTGAGGAGTTCATGTATTCACTATGTGCTAATGCTTTGTTTCGGTACTCTATTAAAAGGAGGCCTTAATATCCCTTAGTTTCCATTAGGACCCCGATGCCACGGGAGGGTAGGACAAAAGATGCCAGGCAAGTTCTTTTCCATAAGCACGTATGACTATATTCGGAATACATGCCTACATTACATTGATGAATTGGAGCTAGTTCTGTGGCACCCTAGGTTATGACTATTACATGATGAACCACATCCGGCACATTTCTCCATCACTGATCCATTGCCTACGAGCTTTCCATATATTGTATTTCGCTTATTTACTTTTCCGTTGCTATTGCTATCATCACTACAAAATACCAAAAACATTACTTTTGCTACTGTTACCCTTCGCTACCGTTACCACTACTATCATATTACTTTGCTACTAAATACTTTGCTGTAGATATTAAGTTTCCAGGTGTGGTTGAATTGACAACTCAGCTGCTAATACATGAGAATATTCTTTGACTCCCCTTGTGTCGAATCAATAAATTTGGGTTGAATACTCTACCCTCGAAAACTATTGTGATCCCCTATACTTGTGGGTTATCAAGACTATTTTCTGGCACCGTTGCCGGGGACCATAGCTCTATTCTTTGAGCCACTTGGGATTTATATCTGCTTATCATTATGAAGAACTTGAGAGATCCAAAAACCAAGATTTATCCCTCAACTACGAGGGGAGGTAAGGAACTGCCATCTAGCTGTGCACTTGATTGACCTTCTATTTTGAGTAAGCTTGCGACACCTAAACCTGCTTCTGCTATTCGTTCTAATATATCGCATGTTATTGATGATGTCACTTCTGCTATGCATGATACTTATGATGAAACTACTTGTATGCTTGATACTACTGTGCCACTTGGTGAATTTCTTGATGAAAAACTTTCTAGGGTTAGAGAGAATGAAATTATTGAAACTGATAACATTGATGAAAGTGATGATGAAGACTCTCCCCCTAATAAATAAGAATCACCTGTTATTCCTGAGGGTTATGTTTTTGAAAGGGAAGCTGCTTTAGCTATTTTAGCTTGCAAAGATAGATACGAGCTCAATAGGTTATTATCTAAATCGAAGCACCAATCTCTTAATGCTAGAATGAAACCTGACCCTGCTTTTGCTACTTCACCTATCTGTGTTACTAATATGGATTATGAATTCGCTGTTGATCCTAATATAATTACTTTGGTTGAATCTGATCCTTTTCATGGCTATGAATCTGAAACTGTTGTGGCACATCTTACTAAATTAAATGATATAGCCAGCCTGTTCACTAATGATGAGAGAATTCGTTACTTTTATATCCTTAAAATATTCCTGTTCTCATTAAAGGGTGATGCTAAGATATGGTTCAATTCTCTTGATCTTGGTTGTGTGCGTAGTCCCCAGGATATGATTTATTACTTCTCTGCTAAATATTTCCCTGCTCATAAGGAACAAGCTGCTTTAAGGGATATATACAACTTTGTGCAAATTCAAGAAGAGAGTCTCCTACAAGCTCGGGGGAGGCTTCTCAAGTTACTTAATGCTTTGCCTGATCATCCTCTCAAGAAAAATGAAATACTTGATATCTTTTATAATGGACTAATCGAAGCTTCCATAGATTACCTAGATAGTTGTGCTGGTTCTGTTTTCAGGGAAAGAACATTGGATGAAGCTTAAATTCTATTGAATAATATGTTGACAAGTGAAAATAATTGGACACTTCCTGAGCCAGCACCTGAGCCTATTCCTAAACCAGCTCCGAAGAAAAGAGGTGTTCTATTTCTCAGTCTTGAAGATATGCAAGAGGCAAAGAAATCTATGAAAGAAAAAGGTATTAAAGCTGAAGATGTTAAGATTTTACCTCCTATTAAAGAAATACACGATCTTAATTTACCGCCTATTGAAGAAACATATGATCTTAATCCATTACCTATTGAAGAAACACATGGTCTTGATAACCCGACATCGGTAGTAAAGGTAAATTCTCTCTATAGATATGATAAATCTGAAATCCCTCTTACTAAGTTTGCTAGCCAATGCATAGATGAGTTTGATAATTTTCTGGTCAAGTAAGAAGATTTTAATGCTTATTTTGGTAGACAATTGAAATACAATTCAAATATGCTTGAACACTTGGGTGATTATATGGCTAAAGTCAAAGGTGAACTTAAACTTATTAGTAAACATCCTTCTATGGTTACCACTCAAGTAGAACAAGTACTTAAGGCTCAAAATGATTTGCTCAATGAATTGAATAGTAAGAATAATGATATTGATGTTAGAGTGGCTACTAGAACTGGTAGAATGACTCAGGAACCTCT
This sequence comes from Triticum urartu, assembly GCF_003073215.2. Lineage (NCBI taxonomy): Eukaryota > Viridiplantae > Streptophyta > Magnoliopsida > Poales > Poaceae > Triticum > Triticum urartu. The sequence continues at coordinate 306,385,940 of NC_053024.1, forward strand.
GTATCCTGAAGGCCACCCTAAGAGAATTGAGCAAGATTCTTAGAGAAATAATATAGATGCACCTAGTCCTTCTAAAAGGAAGAAAAAGAAAAATGATAGGACTTTGCATGCTTCTAGTGAACCTATTGCTGAAACACCTGAGAATCCAAATGATATTCTATTTCTCATACTGAAACACAATCTGGTAATGAACCTGAAACTAGTGATAATGTTAATGATAATGTTCATGATGATGCTCAACCTAGCAATGAAAATGATTTAGAAATTGAACCTGCTGTTGATCTTGATAACCCACAATCAAAGAATCAACGTTATGATAAGAAAGACTTTGTTGCTAGGAAACATGGTAAAGAAAGAGAACCATGGGTTCATAAACCCATGCCTTTTCCTCCCAAACCATCCAAGAAAAAGGATGATGAGGATTTTGAGCGCTTTGCTGAAATGATTAGACCTATCTTTTTGCATACGTGATTAACTGATATGCCTAAAATGAATCATTATGCTAAGTACATGACAGAAATTGTTCCTAATAAAAGAAAGACACCGGAAGCTGAAATTTCCACCATGCTTGCTAATTATACTTTTAAGGGTGGAATACCAGAGAAACTTGGAGATCCAGGAGTACCAACTATACCATGCTCCATTAAAAGAAACTATGTTAAAAGTGCTTTATGTGATCTTTGAGCCGGTGTTAGTGTTATGCCTTGATTTGATTTGAATAAGTTGACACCTACTGAAATATCTTTACAAATGGCTGATAAATCAACTGCTATACCTGTCGGTATTTGTGAGGATGTGCCTGTTGTGGTTGCAAACATTACTATTTTAACGGACTTTGTTATTCTTGATATTCCCGAGGATGATAGTATGTCCATTATTCTTGGCAGACGGCAGGGGCTGTTATTGAATGCAACAAAGGCAATGTCACTTTTCATGTTAATGGTAATGAGCATACGGTACACTTCCCAAGGAAACAACCTCAAGTTCGTAGTATCAATTCTATTGGAAAAATTCCATCGATTATATTTGGAGGTTTTGAATTTCCTCTTCCTACTGTCAAGAAGAAATATGATATTCTTATTATTGGGGATGTGCATATCCCCGTTGAGGTAACATAGTGTTATTCAAAATTTCTCCGGTTCCATGTTATTCGGAATGAGTTCGTTAACAAGACTTGATCAACCTTGTTAGTGGATTCCTTTTGATGATCATGAGATGGAAGAAACTAGAAGGCACAACCCTCTATACCCTCTTTTTACTTTCTGTTATTTATATTAAATAAAATAAAAATTGTATTTTTTGTCTGTTATTTGATTTATCCGTGCAATATAAAAATACCCCAAAATAAAAGTTCTCCAAATGCCCTGAAATTTAAATATGTTTTTTTCTGAAATATTTGAGAATATTTGGCACTGAGAACACAGCACGAGGGGCATCCACCTGGCCACGAGGGTGGAGGGCGCGCCCTACCCCCTGGGCATGCCTGCCTGCCTCGTGGGCCCATGGTGGCCCCCTTTCACATATTCCTGCACCCACACACTCCTTCTTCCTCCCGCAAACACGATTATCCAGTTCAAACCCGAGTCCAATCTCATTTTGCTGCCATTTTCGATCTCCTTGCTCAAAGCACCTCTCACAAAACTGCTTGGGGGAATTGTTCCTTGGTATGTGACTCCTCCATTGGTCCAATTAGTTTTTTGTTCTGCCTAGGTGACTCTGTTCTTGAGCTTGCATGTCAAATATTTGTGGTTCCAAATAGTTTTGATGCATGATATAGGCTCTAGGCACTTGTAGGAGTAGTTGCTATCAATATTGTTGAGTTTGGTTCACTTTTTCAAAGGTGGATCTTCAAGGAAATAAGAGCCCAGGCTTGCAATGCGTGATGTTGATGATGAGCCACCAAGGGACGCTCCAGTGCGGCCCTGTGAATGGCCTTCAGAGGACTTCATGGATCGAGCAGGGATTAAAGAAGAATTTAACGCATATTTGCGTAACGCTGATCTTGTGAGCTTCGAGGAAGAAAAATGCTATCAGTACCACTATCTCACTAGTTCCTTTGTGAGGAGGTTTGAATTTTCATCTTCACTTAATTCTCACACTGCCCTGTTTGATCTTTATATAAATTCTTACACTATGGACATAGAGGACTTTACCACTGCTTGCAAACCTCCAAAATGGGGTAGTACTACTGAACCTCGCCAATCGGAATTCAGAGATTTTCTTAATAGTATAACTATGGGGGAATCTAGAGATATAACACAAGCTACCATAGGGAGCATTCACTTTCCTGCTATACATTATTTTGCTCTCTTCATAGGTAGATGCATTAATAGTAATGATGACGCATGTCACATGCGTGTCCCTGACCTCAGTATTCTTAGGAGTGCTGTGTTAGGAGATAAATCTTATAATTTGGGAGCCATTGTTGCATGTAGGTTGCATCTTAACAGATTTAATGGAGATTTCTTTGGTGGAATTTATGCAACCCGCTTAGCTGATTTTCTTGGTGTAACCATACATAATGATGATATTGAATTGCCCCCTACTTACCTAGACTTTAATACTATGGTTCACCACCAGTTTGTTGAGAGGAATGAATCACCTCTCCAGTATCGCTTAATCTTTGGCAGACGCCGTGCTGCCTGTATTACTCTCCCTGCTCCTGCCTTCTTTGATTATCAGGCAAAACGAAGATATGTTATTACTAGAGAGGAGACAGATGAGTATGAGAGCAGGGCAGAGGCCGCTCGTCACCACACTACAGCTCAGGAGGCGATAACCGCTGCAACTCAGTATGACCCCAACTATTACTATGGATATCCGCCAGGCCAACCGTGGCCATAGACCCACTTAGGCCAAAAGCCTAAGCTTGGGGGAGTACATGTTTCCCACCGACATTACATTTATGTTCACACACTCATTGCTAGATGTCGGTGCTCATACTTTTTCATTGTGATACCCCTGCTAGTTTATTTCCCTTTTATGATTTCTTCTTGTGTGTTTAATAAACCTTAAGAAAAACCAAAAAAATAGTTGTAGCTTTTAATTAGTTTACTTTCCATGCTTGTAGCAGTAATTAAAAAGAAAACCCAACAAGATTTCCTGTTCTTCTTTTCCTTGTTGGGAGCTTTCCCGTGTAAATAGTTTTGTTTCTTTTCTTTTCTTTGGGGGTCGATAGGAGAAGACCATGATTAAATTGTTGAAGTGGATCTTATATGCATTATTGCTGATCTGACAAAAGAGCCCATATTGCCTTGTCTTCTCCTGTTTATTGAATGCTTGCAGATTCCAGCTTAGTCCAATGCACACGCACCATTATTATTATCCACATCGTTCGGTCATGCAAGTGAAAAGCAATTATGACGATATATGATGGACTGACTGAGATGAGAAAAGCTGGTATGAACTCGACCTCTCGTGTTTTTGTAAATATGATTAGTTCATCGTGCCTGATTCAGCCTATTATGAATAAACATGTTTGCAATGACAACTAGAGATCATAGTTTCTTGTGCCATGCTTGATTACCTAGGATCTTATAATGGTTTACCTTGCATGCCAACATGCTATTAAAATGGTTTCGATGTGGTATGATTGGGTGGTATCCTCCTATGAATGATTTAAGTGACTTGACTTGGCACATGTTCACGCATCTAGTTGAAACAAAATCAACATAGCCTTCACGATATTTATGTTCATGGTGGATTATATCCTACTCATGCTTGCATTCGGTGTTGATTAATTTTAATGCATGTTCATGACTATTGTCTCTCTCTAGCTGGTCGCTTCCCAGTCTTTTGCTAGCCTTCACCTATACTAAGCAGGAATACTGCTTGTGCATCCAACTTCATAAACCCCAAAGTAATTCCATATGAGTCCACCATACCTAGCTATATACGGTATCTACCTGCCGTTCCAAGTAAATTTGTATGTGCCAAACTCTAAACCTTCAAATAAATATCCTGTTTTGTATGCTAGAATAGCTCATGTATCAACTAGGGCTGTCCGTATCTTCCATGTTAGGCGGGTTATTCTCAAGAGGAGTGGACTCCGCTCCTCACACACGAGAAAGTGGTTGGTCACCGGGATGCCCAGTCCCATGCTTTATGCAAATCAAATCAAAATAATTGCAAACAAAACTCCCTGGGACTCTTGTTAGTTGGAGGCACTCGTTGTTTCGAGCAAGCCATGGATTGATGCTTGTTGGTGGAGGGGGAGTATAAACTTTACCATTCTGTTTGGGAACCGCCTATAATGTGTGTAGCATGGAAGATATCGCCATCTCTTGGTTGTTATGTTGACAATGAAAGTATACCGCTCAAAATATTATTCACCTCTATTTCAAAACCGAGCTCTGGCACCTCTACAAATCCCTGCTTCCCTCTGCGAAGGGCCTATCTATTTACTTACATGTTGAGTCATCATCCTCTTATTAAAAAGCACTAGTTGGAGAGCACCTCTGTCATTTGCATTCATTACTATTACTTTACATTCAGTATGACTTGACTGGATCTATTTTACCATGAATTACAATGTCTAGTCATTCCTTGATCTTTAAAGGTGCTCTGCATTTATGTTTTGCGGTCTCAGAAAGGACTAGAGAGATACCATCTTATTATATCATATTATGCTTGTTTTGAGAAAGTGTTGTCATCCGAGATTTATTATTATTGCTCGCTAGTTGATTATGCCATTGATATGAGTAAACATGAGACCTATGCGTTATTGTGAATATGGTTAGTTCGTAATCTTTGCTGAAAACTTGAATGCTGGCTTTACATATTTACAACAACAAGAGCAAACAGAGTTTGTAAAAGTTTTTCTTTATTTCTTTCAGTTTATCAATTGAATTGCTTGAGGACAAGCAAAGGTTTAAGCTTGGGGGAGTTGATACGTCTCCATCGTATCTACTTTTCAAAACACTTTTGCCCTTGTTTTCGACTATAACTTGCATGATTTGAATGGAACTAACCCGGACTGACGCTGTTTTCAGCAGAATTGCCATGGTGTTATTTATGTGCAGATACAAAAGTTCTCGAAATGACCTGAAACTTCATAGAACGTCTATTTGGAAATCATAAAAAATCCTTGCAAAAGATGAAGACCAGGGGGCCCACACCCTAGCCACGAGGGTGGGGTCTGCCCCCCTACCTCGTGGGGCCCCTGGAGCTCCTCCGACCTCAACTCTGACTCTATATATTTTCTTTCAGGGAGAAAAACCAGAGAGAAGGATTCATCGCGTTTTACGATATGGAGCTGCCGCCAAGCCCTAAAACCTCTCGGGAGGGCTGATCTGGAGTCTGTTCGGGGCTCCGGAGAGGGGAATCCGTCACCATCGCCATCATCAAACATCCTCCATCACCAATTTCATGATGCTCACAACCGTGCGTGAGTAATTCCATCGTAGGCTTGCTGGATGGTGATGGGTTTGATGAGATTTATCATGTAATCGAGTTAGTTTCGTTAGGGTTTGATCCCTAGTATCCACTATGTTCTGAGATTGATGTTGCTATGACTTTGCTGTGCTTATTGCTTGTCACTAAGGCCCGAGTGCCATGATTTCAGATCTGAACCTATTATATTTTCCTCAATATATGAGAGTTCTTGATCCTATCTTGCAAGTCTATAGTCACCTACTATGTGTTATGATCCGTTAACCCCGAAGTGACTATAATCGGGATACTTATCGGTGATGACCGTAGTTTGAGGAGTTCATGTATTCACTATGTGCTAATGCTTTGTTCTGGTACTCTATTAAAAGGAGGCCTTAATATCCCTTAGTTTCCATTAGGACCTCGCTGCCATGGGAGGGTAGGACAAAAGATGTCATGCAAGTTCTTTTCCATAAGCACGTATGACTATATTCGGAATACATACCTACATTACATTTATGAATTGGAGCTAGTTCTGTGTCACCCCAGGTTATGACTGTTCCATATATTGTTCTTCGCTTATTTACTTTTCCGTTGCTATTGCTATCATCACTACAAAATACCAAAAACATTACTTTTGCTACCATTACCCTTTGCTACCATTACCACTACTATCATATTACTTTGCTACTAAATACTTTTCTGCAGATATTAAGTTTCCAGGTGTGGTTGAATTGAAAACTCAGCTGCTAATACTTGAGAATATTCTTTGGCTCCCCTTGTGTCGCATCAATAAATTTGGGTTGAATACTCTACCCTCGAAAACTGTTGTGATCCCCTATACTTGTGGGTTATCAACAGACAATAGCAACTGATGATAGATTTGTTCAGAGCATCTTGATTGAATAACTGAAATAGTTTTGAATACTCAACGGAGACAGCTAGCTCATGGAAGTAATGGTCCTCCTTGACATTCACCATGAGGGACTCTCGATTGGAACTCTTGGTAATTTTCATGCACCAATCATGCAATTCATACATTTTTGTTGGGAGTTTCTTGACCTCCTCAGGCTCGACCAAAGGTTCTCCACGGACATATTTCCGTTTTATGTCCTCCTCTCTAAGCGGAGACATGGGCTCAATCTCGAGGAGTTGTCCAACAGTGATACCGAGCATTTTAGCATGGCCTCTATACTCGTCAGTTATTACCAGCTGATTGCCCAGCCGAGGAATGGTTTGCCCACATGGGGCGCCGGTACTGTCATGTGTTGGCACAATAAGCGGGGGGATCGATTGCGCCGCCTGTTCTCCCAGCTGGGGAACGGTTCTCCCGCATTTTTTGCCAGCTGCTTGGCTCGATCTCGAGCTCGACTCCTTCTGTAGTCGTTCTCGATGTGCCTTCCTGATTTGGCGCTCATAGTCTGAGTCAAAAGGATTGGGAGCTGGTGGTCTAGACATACGAATAAAGTGGTCAATCTTTTCCTCAGGCACATTCTCCCTTGGCAGCGGTGCCGGTTTTGGTCCAAAATGGGCGTCCACTTGGGCCTTCACTATGGCTATGTTTTGCTCCCCGGTCATGTCATAAGGCCTTAGAGGAAGAGGAGTGAGGCTTGGACCATATTGAAATCGCTTGCCTCCGCCTATACCTCCTGTACTACCTCGACTCGTACTCCTACGCACCATAGATGCAGCGGCCCTCTTCCACGATTGCTGAGGTGGCGGAGACGGCTGATGTGGCTGAGTTGGAGCAGGAGAAGTGCCCTGATGTTGTGCCGGACTTGAAGCAGGAGGAGTGGCCTGACGCGGTGTCGGACTTGAAGCAGGAGGAGTGCCCTAACGCTGTGAAGAATTTGAAGTAGGAGGAGTGGCCTGACGATGTGAAGGACTTGGAGGAGGAGGAGTGGCTTGACGCGTTGGTGGACTTGGAGGAGCGGGAGTCTACTAACACGGTGGCGTACTTTGAGGAGGAGTCGGCTGACACGGTGTTGGTGGCCTTGGAAAGATGATGCAATATTTTTTGCATAGGATGATACGATGTTTGGCCTCTCCTAGTGTGTGCTCCTCGTCACCTCCAGGAATGTCAAGCTCTAGCCCTGAATATTGGTCCACCACTTCATCAACCTGGACACCAGCATAGCCAGCTGGAATTGGGTTGCAATGGAAGGTTGCTTCAGGGGAATTTGTATAAGCAATGGCGTCCGCCACCTTCATGGATATGTGAAAGTATCGAAAAGAGGTGTCTAGAGGGGGGGGTTGATTAGACACTATGTGCTAAAAGTTGCAGTTTTTAAATTCTTTAGGTTCAAGTGGATTTTTGGAACAAGTTTAACAAAGACAATACATATCAAGCAAGCATGCAAAGAGTATATGAGCAGCAGAAAGTAAAGCATGCAACTTTCAAGAATGTAAAGAGAAGGGTTTAGAAGATTCAAACGCAATTGGAGACACGGATGTTTTTGTCGTGGTTCTGATAGGTGGTGCTATCGTACATCCACGTTGATGGAGACTTCAACCCACGAAGGGTAACGGTTGCGCGAGTCCACGGAGGGCTCCACCCACGAAGGGTCCACGAAGAAGCAACCTTGTCTATCCCACCATGGCCATCGTCCATGAAGGACTTGCCTCACTAGCGGTAGATCTTCACGAAGTAGGCAATCTCCTTGCCCTTACAAACTCCTTGGTTCAACTCCACAATCTTGTCGGAGGCTCCCAAGAGACACCTAGCCAATCTAGGAGACACCACTCTCCAAGAAGTAACAAATGGTGTGTTGATGACGAACACCTTGCTCTTATGCTTCAAATAATAGTCTCCCCAACACTCAACTCTCTCTCTCACAGGATATGGATTTGGTGGAAACAATATTTGAGTGGAAAGCAACTTGGGAAGGCTAGAGATCAAGATTCATATGGTAGGAATGGAATATCTTGGTCTCAACACAAGCCTAGGTGGTTCTCTCTCAGAAAATGTGTATTGGAAGTGTAGGCATGTTCTGATGGCTCTCTCCACGAATGAAGAGGTGGTGGAGGGGTATATATAGCCTCCACACGAAATCTAACCATTACACATCACTTTCCAAACTCAATGGGACCGAATGATTAAACTTGCTCGTACCGATTTAGCAAAGCTAGTGACCATTAGGGTTTTCGGTGGGACCGACATGCAACTCGCCAGGACCGATATGATTAGGGTTAGGGCATAACGTAATCTCGGTGAGACCTATTACACAAACTCAGTGAGACCGATTTTGGTAATAAGCTAACCAGAGAGTTGGTCAGGTAAACTCGGTGGGACTGATCGCTCATTTCGGTGAGACCGAAATGTTACAAAAGGAAACCAGAGAGTTTACATTGCAGTTTCAGTGGGATCGATCGCAAGTTTCGGTGACACTGAAAGTATTGCAATAGGCAACAAAGAGTTTGCAATCCCATCTCGGTGAGACCGAGATCCCTGTCGGCGAGACCGATTTGCCTAGGGTTTGTGGCAGTGGCTATGACATTTGAAACTCGGTGGCGCCGGATAGAAAGAATCGGTGGGGCCGAGTTTGACTTTGGTTTAGGTCATATGTGGATGTGAGAAGGTTGTTGAGGGTTTTGGAGCATATCACTAAGCATTTTGAGCAGGAACCTCATTAAGAAACACCTCATCCCTCCTTAATAGTATTGGCTTTTCCTATAGACTCAATGTGATCTTGGATCACTAAAATGGAAAATGTAGAGTCTTAAGCTTTGAGCTTGAGCCAATCCTTTGTCCTTAGCATCTTGAAGGGGTTTCACATCTTCTAGTCCATGCCACTTCACTGTTGAACTTATCTGAAACATACTAGATAAAAATGTTAGTCCAACAAGAGATATGTTGACATTAATTACCAAAACCACCTAGGGAGCACTTGTGCTTTCAATATGTTCTTCATTTTGAAGTGTAGCTCACAGTTAGTGTTCTCCATGATGTCATCCACAGGGTATCTATCCAGCAGTGCGTCGCCCAGGGCGGAACTCATGCTGTTTCTCGGCATGGATGGTATGGTGCTATCCAATGCTGGATCATCTGCTAGCTGTTGCCGCTGCTGAGACCCCCTTTCCTAGCTAAGTGAGTCGATCTGCTGCTGCTGCCGCTGGAATTTGAGTGCCAACTCCACGTGCGCTGATTCTAGGCCTTGAAGGCGTTCTACTTCCTGCTTCCTTTGCTCCTCCTCCAGCTTCCTCTTCTTCTCCTCCTCCATCTTCCTTCTTGCACGGGTTCTGTAGTTGGCCTTTGATTCCGAAAAGCCCTTATACCACAGAACAATTCCCTTAACTCGTGTTCTTCTCGGGTGTTCAGGATTTCCCAGGTCGCGCGTAAGCTCGTCGTTCTCTCTGTTGGGCGTGAACACCCCCTTTCGAGCATCTTCTGTTGCTTGAAGTAACTTATCTTCGGCTCCTTTAAGACTTGCCTTCTTCAAAACTTGGCCTGTCTTGGGTTCCAACGCCCCCCATGTGCATAGAACCAAGTTCTGCACCTGGAGGCCAGCTCTTAGTAACTAGAGTGACCTCTGCATCCAGCATCTCTTGCTCAGACTTATCCCACTTAGGCATTACCACCGCGTAGCCAACTGGCCCCAGCCTATGGAACTGCTCCTTTTTTGCGGTATTGGCCTTGTTTTTTCTCGACCATTCCTTAGATAATTCTGATTCCATGAATTTCACGAAATCGGGACAATGTTCTCTTTGCTTTTCCAGTGTTCCCTTGAATTCTGGAGTCTTCTTTCCTCCTTCGACGTACTTGGTCCATATTTTTTTTTCTTGTGGGTGTTGAATGCAATTGCCATCTTCCTAAGGGCAGCGTCCTTGACTTTCTTCACATCTGCATTAGTGAAATGATCTGGTAGGGTGAAATGTTCCATGAGTTTTTCCCAAAGCGTTGATTTTGCTCTATTGTCGACCCAAGTAAGATCTGGACGTTTCTTTGTTGGATCTTTCCATTCTTGAATGGATATCGGGAGTTGGTCGCTCACAAGAACTCCGCATTGATGAATGAACTTGTTCGGAATGTTCTTAGGCGCGATAGGTTCGCCATTGTCTTTGATGGAATCGATGTTGTACTTTACGCCCTGCTTCAACTTTTTGCCCGGGCCTCGCACTGTCCTGCTGCCTGTAGAATATTTGCTCGATCCTGAGGGCTGAAACAAGAAAGATCGATTCGTTAATATATCTTCAAATCATTAAAAACATGTGATGATCACCAGATGCCTGCTTATATAAATATACCTCACCGGTCTCTGTTATTTCAAGATCATGATTTTTGGCGTCATCATAATCATTTTCGGTGTCATCATCATCATAGTTCATGACATCATCAATTCGGTCATCGCGATCGAATATAATATCATCACCCTCCCCGGTATTGTTCTGATACTGGGAGCCGTCATCATCTTCATTCTGATCAGCTGGCCCGTGAGGGGAGCGTATGATCTCGAACAGGACCTCTTCTCCTTCTCTGCCGGTATTGTCCGCCATAGCTTTTATTTAACTAATCCAGAAGAAATATAAAACAATTTAGTATTCAAATTACAATGCATGCATGCAATCATTAAGTAAAAACTGAATCATAGTACATAATCTCGAATACATCATCTCTAATAATATATATAGTCTCGAATACATCGTCTCGAATATTATATATCGAAAACATCACTAGCTAGCTAGCTAATAAAGATCAAATAGACACCCAAAAGAACCTGCCAGGTATTGGAGAACCTGGCGTCCATAGCAGCCATGTAGCGACGGATGTGCTCATCCTCCTCCCTGACTTGGTGACGCACCACCTCCGGTGGGGCCAGCTCCCTCTGCACCGAACATGGCCCACGTGAACGCCACCAAAGGAGCTCAGTGTCAAGGACGAGACCCGGGGCCAGGTTCCTCACCAAGCGGCGAGCCCCTGAAGGTAGCACCTCCCAGTTCCAGCAAGGCGGAGCCTAGTCCCGGACATGGGTCCTCTGAACCATTATGTCGTCGCGAACGGGTCGACGGCGAGGATGCGGGCCGGGCATCGTTGACTTTGATAATAAATTCTTATGAAAAAATTCCTATATATGTAATGTCAATTTATTAGGAAATTTTGAGCAACTTTTCCTAGTCCTTCGTCTAACAAATATATATAGTGAAAATTTTCCTATGCAACTTTTTTATATGCAATTTTTTCTATAGTAGGATATGCTACAGAAACACTAATTTTTCCTATGCAACTAACAGTAAAAACGGAAAAAGCAACTTCTATACATCCATTAAAAAATAGAAAAACAACATTATATACAAAAAATCCATACTAATTAAAGACTAATTCTATCCATCTAACATGCATTCATACATATATACTAGTGAAAAATAATAATCTAAAACATCTAAACTAATTAAACATACAAAAATAGATATATACTAATTAACATAAGAAAATGTGTGTGTGTGTGTGTTCATCATGCATGTGTGTGTGTGTGGCTTGGGGAGGGGCGGCCATGGTGGCCGGGGGCGAGGGAGAGGGGGAGAGCTCACAGCGGGGCGACAACGACGCGAGACGACGGGGGAAGAGACGGGGGCGGCGACGTGCCGGGGCGCGACGGGGGCGGCGATGCGGGGACGGGCCAGGGGCGGCGACGGAGATGGGGGCGGCACGATGGGGACGGGCCGGGGCTGGCGACGGGGACGGGGGCGCCGACGGCGACGGCGCGCGACGAGGGCGGCGACGGCGTTGATCGGGCGCGGCTGGCGTTGCGTCATCGATGGAGAAACAGAGGAGGAATGAAATTTTTTCAACTGTTGTTTATATAGGAGGGACCTTTAGTACCGGTTGGAGCCACCAACCGATACTAAAGGTCTGTTTTGGCCAGGCCAAGCGGCGGGAATGGCACCCCTTTAGTAATGGGTCTTGGCTTCAACCGGTACTAAAGACCCCCCTTTACTACCGGTTGGAGCCACCACCCGGTACTCAAGTTGGTGCGCTACCAGGCGAGGGTCGCAGAAGTTTAGTCCCATCTCGCTAGCCGAGGGGCGCCCGCACCTGCTTATAAGCCTCGCCGCCACTGGTGTCTCGAGCTCCTCTCTAGAGCAGGCCTTCTGGGCATACTGGGCTAGTGGGCCTGCATCCTGGCCCAACTAGAGGTTGGGTTTCTAGTCGTATGCAGGCCGCTGTGGCCTAGTAGGCAGGATTTTTTATTTATTTTTTCTTCTTCTTTTTCTTTTCTGCTTCATTTATTTTCTTTAATTTATTTTTGAGTTGTTTTTGTTGTATTTAGAGTTTCTTTGTGAATATTTTTGCTTCAGGTACACAAAATTACAAACTATCTGTTACCGCCGGTAGTTTTCAAATTTGAATAGTTTAAATTTGAATTATTTGAAATTTGTGTGGACCAATAGTTTTTGAATAACTTGACCTTAAAAATAGATTTTTTAGTGATTCTTTTTTGCACATGCTATGTGGCTGAAATTTTGATACCATGCCAACTTTCAACCTTTTTCAGAGTTCAATTGAAGTGTTTTTCAATTTGAGGGTCTTTTGCTGAAAGAATTTGTTTGCACATAAAATTTCTTCGCATTTCAAATGCCAAAACACATAAGTACCCTAAATATTACAAAGATTCCCTCCGGTTTATTCGAAGCGGGACTTTCGAGATATATAAGTCCGGAAACTCACTAGAAATGAAAGTTATGACAGTGATAAGCCGATCACATCCTAGAGTGGGATCTTTGGTCATGTGAAACTTTTTCTTCGCGTGTGTCTCTTTGCACCGTAACCATGGACAATCTTCATCATTTAACTGGATGCTCGGGTCAATATTCACTGTGAATGGAGCAATTTCATGAAACTTTTTATAATCTTCTGACATGTCTATCTTGTCATCCACTCCCATGATGTTTCTTTTCCTAGAAAGAACTATATGGCACTTTGGATCATCGTATGATTTATTCGCTACCTTATCTTTTCTTTTTCTCGGCTTGGTGGACATGTCCTTCACATAGAAAATCCGTGCCACATCATTGGCTACGATGAATGGTTCATCTGCATACGCAAGATTGTTGAGATCCACTGTTGTCATTCAGTACTACGGGTCTTCCGTTACCCTGCCTCGTGTCATATTCACCCATTTGCACCGAAACAAAGGGACCTTCAAACCACATACATAGTCAAGTTCCCATATGTCCTCTATGTAACCATAATATGTTTCCTTTCCCGTCTTGGTTGCTGCATCAAATCAAACACCACTGTTTTGGTTGGTGCTCTCCTTATCTTGGGCGGTAGTGTAAAATGTATTCCCATTTATCTCGTACCCTTTGAAAGTCACTACATTCAAAGATGGTAATTGGGACAGCAAGTGCAGGTCATCTTCAATAGAGGCGTCACGCATGGCACGTGTCTGCAACCAGCCGGCAAAAGTCCTCGTTTGTTGACGTGTAATCCAGTCGTCAGACTGCTCCATGTGTTTGGAGCGTAGAAAATTCCTGTGTTCGTCCATATACGGAGCCACAAAGGGGGAATTCCGTAGAACTATGTAGTGTGCTTGAGTGAGAGAACGCCCGTCAATACATATTATTTCATCCCCTCTTAGCGTGCCTTTTCCATCTAGTCTGCCCTTATGTCTTGATTCAGGAACACAAATCGGCTTAAGGTCAGGAATAAAGTCAATACAAAACTCAATGACCTCCTCATTTTCATGGCCCTTGGAGATGCTTCCTTCTGGCCTAGGACGGCTATGAACATAGTTCTATAAGACTCCCATGAACCTCTCAAAGGGGAACATATTGTGTAGAAATACAGGACCAAGAACGTTAATCTCTTCGCATAGGTGAACTAGGATGTGCGTCATGATGTTGAAGAAGGATGGTTGAAACACCAATTCGAAACTGACAAGACATTGCACAAAATCATTCTCTAACCTTGGTATGATTTCGGAATCGATTACCTTCTGAGAGATTGCATTGAGGAATGCACAAAGCTTCACAATGGCTAATCAAACGTTTTCAAATAGAAGCCCCCTCAATGGAACCATAAGTAGTTGCGTCATAATCACGTGGCAGTCATGAGACTTTAGGTTCTGGAATCTTTTCTCTTCCATATTTATTATTCCCTTTATATTTGACGAGAAGCCAGATGGTACCTTCATATTGAGCAGTCATTCAAAGAAGATTTCCTTCTCTTCTTTGGTAAGAGCATAGCTGGATGACCCTGATGTATGATGTCTTTTCCGTGCATATGTTGCTGGTCCTCCCGTGCATCCGGTGTATCTTTTCTCTTCCCATACACACCCAAGAAGCCAAGCAGGGTCACGCAAAGATTCTTCGTCTTGTGTATCACGTCGATTGCGTAGCAGACCTCTGGGTCTTTCCAATACGCCAGGTCCCAAAGTATAGATTTCTTCTTCCACATGGGTGCGCGTCCGTCAGCGTCATTCGGAACAGGTTGTCCGCCAGGATCCTTTCCAAATACTACCTTCAAAATCCTTCACCATATCATGTACATCAGCACCAGTATGGTGGTGAGGCTTCGTCCGGTGATCCGCCTCACCTTTGAAATGCTTGCCTTTCTTTCTTACGGGATGCCTACTTGGAAGAAATCCACGATGTCCTAGGTACACATTCTTCCTACAATTACCCAAATATATACTATCGGCATCATCCAAGCAATGCGTGCATGCGCAGTATCCCTTGTTTGTGTGTCCTGAAAGGTTACTAAGAGCAGGCAAATTATTGATGGTCATGAACAGCAACGCCTTTAGGTCAAATTCTTACCCCATGTTCTCATATCACGCACGTACACCTGTTCCATTCCATAGCTGAAAGATTTCTTCCACTAATGGCCTTAAGTACACATCAATGTCGTTGCCGGGTTGCTTAGGGCCTCCGATGAGAAATGGCATCAGAATGAACTTCCGCTTCATGCACAAACAGGGAGGAAGGTTATACATACATAGAGTCACAGGCCAGGTGCTATGGTTACTGCTCTGCTCCCCAAAAGGATTAATGCCATTTTCGCTTAGACCAAACCATACGTTCCTTGCGTCACCTGCAAACTCCTCCCTGTATTTTCTCTCGATTTTTCTCCATTTCGAACCGTCAGCGGGTACTCTCAACTTTCCGTCTTTCTTACGGTATTCTCTGTGCCATCGCATAGCCTTCGCATGCTCTTTGTTTAGGAACAAATGTTTCAACCATGGTATTATAGGAGCATACCACATCACCTTGGCAGGAATATTCTTCCTAGGGCGCTCGCCCTCGACATCACCATGGTCATCGGGGATGATCTTATATCTCAATGCACCACATACCGGGCACGCGTTCAAATCCGCTTACTCACTACAGTAGAGAATGCAGTCATTAGGGCATGCATGTATCTTCTGCACCTCTAACCCTAGAAGGCAGACAACCTTCTTTGCTTCGTACATACTCTCAGGCAATTCGCTGTCCTTTGGAAGCACCTTCTTTAACATTACCAGCAACTTTCCAAATGCCTTGTCAGATACACCATTCTCTGCATTCAATTGTAGTAATTCCAGTGTGGTGCCCAGCTTTTTATTGTCGGTTTCACAATTCGGGTACAACAATTTCTTGTGATCCTCTAACATGCGCTGCAACTTCTTCTTCTCCTTTTCACTTGCATAGTTTCTCTCTACATCGGCAATGGCCCCACCTAGATCATTAGTTGGCTCATCTGAAGCCTCTTGTTCAGCTTCTTCCCGCATTGCCGGCTCAGCTTCTTCCCCCATTGTTGTATCATCGTAAGGAACCCATGGCCAGGATAGCTATCGTTGTCCTCTTCTTCTTCATTTTCTTCCATCATAACCGCTCTTTCTCCATGCTTGGTCCAAACAATATAGTGGGGCATGAAACCGGACTCAAACAGGTGGACGTGAATGGTTCTTGCCTTACAGTAAGTGCGATCATTCTTACAGCGAGCACATGGACAAGGCATAAAACCATCCGCACTCTTGTTTTCCTGAGCCGCAATTAGAAAAGTATGCACACCCACAACGAACTGGGGAGAGCATCAGTCATCGTACATCCATTGCCGGCTCATCTTCATTACACAACACCGAATAGGCCAAATTAATAAAAAATCATACATAAAGTTCATACAATACTTATTCTCATAAAGCAAACATATAAATAGCTCTCTAGCTAAAGAATTTAAATGCAACAACAAATGAGATCAAGATCACAACTAAGGTAACAATTGATCCAATAGCATAATGATACCGAGCCTCACTATGAATGGCATATTTTCTAATCTTTCTAATCTTCAAGCGCATTTTCTCCATCTTGATCTTGTGATCATCGACGACATCGGCAACATGCAACTCCAATTCCATCTTCTCCCCCTTAATTCTTTTCAATTTTTCTTTCAAATACTCATTTTTTCTTTCATCTAAATTTAACCTCTCGACAATAGGGTCGGTTGGAATTTCCGGTTCACATACCTCCTAGATAAAAATATCTATGTCAATTTGATGGGCATAATTTGTCATAAACACGAAATGCAACAAAATAGTTATAAAAGAAAATATACCACATCCAAATCATAACCCGGATGAGGGCTGACGGGGATGGATCGCAAAACCATGGCACCATGAATAACAAACAACGTACGGGTAAGATAAATATACAAGTAACTATATATCTAAATCACACAAACATGATTTTCTTTATATAAAAAAGATAAGAACAAGGGGGCTCACCCCACAAGGTGGTGCCGGCCACAAGACGGTGCGGATGATCGACGGTGGTTAGGACGGAGACGAGAAGGCACTATGTAAAGCACACCTACATATGCAAACTAAGAGTTATTTTGAGCTCAAATTGCATATAAATCAAATAAAATACCACATATAATTCCTCCCAAATTATTAAAACCCACAAACTAATGACTATATAAAGCATTGCAAAAGCTAATCTAGCAATGAGAGATGAAAGGACAAAGTTGCTTACCTTTGTGATCACTTGAATGGATGGAGGCCTTCAAATCTTGACAAAATTTGGGCAAAATTTGAGATGAGCTCGAGGTAGAGGGGGAAGAACAGAGAGGAGAGGGGAAAGGGGAAAAAGAGCGTGAGCTCGCTCGCGGGTGGACAAAGGGTTTATATAGGATGACCTTCGGCACCGGTTCATGCCACGAATCGATACTAAAGGTGCTGGAGGGGCCCCAGACTGACAACATCCTGCCACCACTCTCTTTAGTACCGGTTCGTGGAACGAACCGGTGCTAAAGATTCGCCACGAACTGGTACTAATGAGAGCGGCCCAGCTAGCCGTTGGAACCGGCACTAATGGTCACATTAGAGCTGGCTCATTTACAAACCGGGACTAATGATCTGAACATTTGACCCTTTTTCTACTAGTGTACAGTGTGCTGGAAGCCGGGTCCGGGCCAGTACCATCGTCGGGGTTGTTGGGGAAGGCACTCCTCCACTCGTCGACGTCGATCTCCTCGTCCTCGGGGCCCACCTCGATGCCCTCTGCGCCGCCGTCACCGCCGCCTTCGACCTCGTTATTAGAGGAGAGCGCGATAACCTCGCCGCCCTCCGCGCCGCCGTCCTTGCCGCCTTAGACCTTGTCGTTGGAGGAGAGCGCGATAACCTTGCCGCCCTCTATGCCTCCATGAGCTTCGTGTGCTGCCGGTGGAGCTCTTGCATGTAGGCCTCGTCGGCGGCCTCAGCCTTGAGACGCTCCCACGCCTCGCAGTCCTCCCGCGCCATAGCCGAGTTCACCACTCCTGGCTCCGGTAGAACGAGGTAGACGTGTGCCGGAGGGGAAATTGAGCCTAGCCATCGCGAGGTGCCCCTTGCATAGAAATCTCCGCTCCTCGTGAGCTAGCCTAGTGAGGCTGCCCCCAGGGAGGCCTTGGTGTCATCCGCCTCGTGAGGCTCGGCCCCTCGCGAGGGTCTTGAGTTGCTGCTGCTGAAGATGGGCCGTACTGGGCCGTTGATGGAGCCACACCACGGGCCGCAGGTAGGCAAGCCTGGGTTCCCCCGTTCCCAGGACGCCGATAGTAGCCCTCGTGCCCAAGGCGCACTCAAGCTTGGCTTCAAGGCGAAGCCAAAGGGCAAGTGCGGAGCGCCATGGGCCCCAACCGCCTGTGGACCCAGTTAACGCGTGGCGATTGATGGGACATGGGCGTCCCCACTTCCTCACGCAGCCTTGATATTCGCCCGGCTTGGCGACCGTTTCCATTGGCTCGACTCCATCTTCATTGCTCGTTGTGAGCTTCCTCAACCCTTCCACTATCTTAGTACCTCCTTATCACCATGGCGCCGAAGGCTGCAAGGAAGAAGAAGACGACGAGCCGCGCCCCAGCCGAGCCTGCGCCGGCCTTCGAGATTTTCATTAAGCGGTCGGTAGTGGTCAACCAGGAGATGTTGGACAAGGTTCCGCCAGCAGTCGCCTCAGAATCCAACGAATGGGGGGCGATGGTCGCCAGCAGTCGCCCCAGGGAGGCCTGGCTCCTGCGCCATGATTGATATGACAGCCACTGAGATCCCCATTCATCTTCATGCCCTTTGGGCCGGCCTGATTCCCCCTTTTTCCTCCTTCAATGTTGTGCTCTCGCATTACCAAATCCATGCGCTGCATCTGGATCCTCAATCTATTGCACTCCTTGATGTCTACGCCTTCATCTGTGAGGCCATGGTGGGCATCGCTCCTTCCATGGCTTTGGTTCGCCATTTCTTCTCTCTCCATCTGACCGACGACCGCCAACGCTCGGGATGCGTGACCATCTAGGCTGTAGCGGTGACGGCCGGCTCGGGAATTGATTTCGAGCTCTCGCTGCTCGTAAGAGGGTTCTGAAAGTGGTGGGTGTTTGTGGATGCCAGCGTGCTCTCCCCCTTCTCTTGCTCACACGGGCACCAGCCGCCCCAAGCTCCGGCTGGGGACATGTGAGGCTCGCCGACCAACGGCTCGCCCATGTTTGGCGCCAGCTGACCAGGTTGAAGGATCCTGGGGTGACAACGCCCATGGTGGTGAAGGAGTTTATCCAGTGCCTCATTGCTCCGCTCCAGCGTCATTCTCGGCCGATGTGGACCTTCTCCGTCTATGGGGACCCCATGAGGCTTCATGCGTCTGGTCTTCCTCCTGAGGCGCGGCGTATGGTGTTCGAGCTCCTGACGGGCGACCCAGTGCCAGCCAATCTGCTGATGGAGGGTTGCCTCTTGTACGGCTACTCGAACAAGGTGCAGTTCGTGAAGTAGATGCCTCCTTTCTACGAATGGGGCCTGCGCCTAGTAGGCCTTGAATGGCCTTGCGAAAGTCCCGTTCTCGTGGTTCTCTTGCCTACCGTCACTTTGGTGTTCACCCCGGAAGTTGGAGGAAATATGCCCTAGAGGCAATAATAAAGTTATTATTTATTTCGTTATATCATGACAAATGTTTATTATTCATACTAGAATTGTATTAACCGTAAACTTAGTACATGTGTGAATACATATACAAACAGATTGTCACTACCATGCCTCTACTTGACTAGCTCGTTGAATCAAAGAAGGTTAAGTTTCCTAGCCATAGACATGATTTGTCATTTGATTAACGGGATCACATCATTAGATAATGATGTGATTAACTTGACCCATTCCGTTAGCTTAGCACGATGATCGTTTAGTTTGTTGCTACTGCTTTCTTCATGACTTATACATGTTCCTCTGACTATGAGATTATGCACCTCCAGAATACTGGAGGAACACTTTGTGTGCTACCAAAACATCAGTACGTAACTGGATGATTATAAATGTGCTCTACAGGTGTCTCCGATGGTACTTGTTGAGTTGTCATAGATCAAGATTAGGATTTGTCACTCTGATTGTCGGAGAGGTATCTCTGGGCCCTCTCGGTAATGCACATCATTATAAGCCTTGCAAGCAATGTGACTAATGAGTTAGTTGCGGGATGATGCATTACGGAACGAGTAAAGAGACTTGCCGGTAATGAGATTGAACTAGGTATTGAGATACCGACGATCGACTCTCGGGCAAGTAACATACCGATGAGAAAGGGAACAACGTATACCGTTATGCGGTTTGACTGATAAAGATCTTCGTAGAATATGTAGGAGCCAATATGAGCATCCAGGTTCCGCTATTGGTTATTGACCGGAGATGAGTCTCGTTCATGTCTACATAGTTCTCGAACCCATAGGGTTCGCATGCTTAATGTTCGGTGACGATCGGTATTATGAGTTTATGTGTCTCGACGTACCGAAGGTTGTTCGGAGTCCCGAATGAGTTAAGGGACATGCCGAGGAGTCTCGAATTGTTCGAGATGTAAAGATTGATATATTGGAAGGCTATATTCGGACATTGGAAAGCTTCTGAGTGATTCCGGTATTTATCGGAGTACCGGAGAGTTACGGGAATTCTCCAGGGAGTATATGGGCCTTATTGGGCTTTAGGGGAAAGAGAGGGGGGAGGCTGCACGCCCCCCCAAGGCCTAGTCTGAATTGGACTAGGGGGTGGGGCGACGCCCCCTCCTTCCTTCTATTCTCTTGACCCTTTCCTTCTCTCCTACTCCTACTTCATGAAGGGGGAGAATCCTACTCCCGGTGGGAGTAGGACTCCCCAGGGCGCGCCATAGTAGAGGGCCAGCCCTCCCCCTCCTCCACTCCATTCTATACGGGGAGGGGGGCACCCCATGGACACACAAGTTGATGAGTTGATCTTTTAGCCGTGTGCGGTGCCCGCCTCCACCATAATCCATCTCGGTCATATCGTAGCGGTGCTTATGCGAAGCCCTGCGTCGGTAGAATCATCATCACCGTCATCATGCCGTCGTGCTAACGGAACACTCCCTCAAAGCTCTACTGGATCGGACTTCGTGGGAAGTCACCGAGCTGAATGTGTGCTGAACTCGGAGGTGCTGTGCATTCGGTACTTGGATCAGTCAGATCGTGAAGACATACGACTACATCAACCGCGTTCTCATAACGCTTCCTCTTACGGTCTATTAGGGTACATGGACGACACTCTCCCCTCTCATTGCTATGCATCACCATGATCTTGCGTTCCCCAACAGTGGTATCCGAGTCAGGTTTATGCGTAGATGTTATATGCACGAGTAGAACACAAGTGATTTGTGGGCGATACAAGTCATACTGCTTACCAGCTTGTCATACTTTGGTTTGTCGGTATTGTTGGATGAAGCTGCCCGGACCGACATTACGCATACGCTTATGCGAGTCTGGTTCTACCAACGTGCTTTGCACACAGGTGGCTGGCGGGTGTCAGTTTCTCCAACTTTAGTTGAACCGAGTGTGACTACGCCCGGTCCTTGTTGATGGTTAAAACAACACTAACTTGATGAAATATCATTGTGATTTTGATGCGTAGGTAAGAATGGTTCTTTGTCAGCCCGTAGCAGCCACGTAAAACTTGCAACAACAAAGTAGAGGACGTCTAAGTTGTTTTTGCAGGGCTTGTTGTGATGTGATATGGTCAAGACGTGACGAGATATAAGTTGTTGTATGAGATGATCATGTTTTGTTAAAGTTATCGGCAACTAGCAGAAGCCTTATGGTTGTCTCTTTATTGCATAAGATGCAAGTGCCATGTAATTGCTTTACTTTATCGCTATGCGATAGCAATAGTTGCAAAAGCAATAGCTGGTGAGACGACCATGTGACGACACATTGATAAAAGATCAACATGATGGAGATCATGGTGTTATGCCGGTAAGAATGGAGATCATGACAGTACTTTGGAGATCAAAAGCGCAAGATGATGATGGCCATATCATGTCACATATTTTGATTGCATGTGATGGTTATCTTTTATACATCTTATTCTGCTTGATTTACGGTAGCATTATAAGATTATCTCTCATTAAATTTCAAGATACAACTGTTCTCCCTGAGTATGCACCATTGCCAAAGTTCGTCGTGCCAAGACACCACATGATGATCGGGTGTGATAAGCTCTACGTTCACATACAATGGGTGCACGCCAGTTTTGCACACGCGGAATACTCGGGTTAAACTTGACAAGCCTAGCATATGCTGATATGGCCTCGGAACACTGGAGACCGAACGGTTGAGTGTGAATCATATAGTAGATTTGATCAACATAGTGATGTTCATGGCGATCTCTAGATTAGTTCAAGATGGACAATCTTCTTCACTGGGATTTTGCCCTCAGGGCTTGCCCTTGCGGATGAGGTGAGGAGAAAATTTGGTTCCACCCCACACTTCTCTCCTTCTCGTGATCATCAAGAGTTCTTTCTTGTGGTCACTTTCTCTTCGTCCTCCGTCCCACTCCATGTGGATTCTGTGGGTATTGCCTTATAATGCTGCATTAGCGGAATCAATTTTGGTTTCAAGGTGAAGCAAATCAATCTGCGTGCTTTTAAGTTCTCGGTAGCCAATAATAAAGTGGGTCATTTCATCTATGCTCTCAAGGATCGAGTGTGGCCGGATTTTGTGTGTCACTTTCATCTATTCAATGGCTGTTTCACTCGAGCCCTGACTTCTCCTGATATTTGGCATGCGGACATGGCCTTGCTAGAGCTTGATAATCGCCGTTCTGATCAGGACTGATCACAAAGGGAATTCAGTAAGTTTGCATTGGCCCCGATGACACATATGAATTTCTCTTATTCCAATGCTGCTGAGGCTTCTTCTTCCATGATCTCTCCGGTTCATTCTGATTCTTCGATCATTGATCATGAACAAATCAAATTTGGCGAATTTGTCGTGTGCATTAATGACAAGCCGGCAATTAAGGTTATCAGGAGACACAAATCCTTAATGGACATTTATCTCCAACAAGCAGATTTGGAGGATAATAATAACCCTGATTTTTTATGTCTGGGAGCTTTTAAATGCCCGATCAACGTGCCTTATCCACGTCTGCCTCAGAGTTTCCTGGCCTCAGCTTTCAAATATGCCCCGGCCCACTCTAGTTGGCATCCTATCCTCGCAGCCCGCCACAAGGCGGATCTGGCCCAAGCCTGCTATTCTCAGGAGGACATTGATACTTTATCCATCAATTGGGCCTCCCTATGCTCTAGATGCCTACAATGGGGACACCAGAAAATACATTGCCAAGCTCGTCTTATTTGCATTTATTGCTCCCCTCCTGGTCATAATGTAATTGATTGCCCCTCCTGGTCTTTACCAAAGCATCATAATTCCTTAGTAAATAACCAGGAGAAAGCAATCCCCAATACTGGATTATCTGCACACATATTACCTATTATGGATAGACAGCCCAGACCGAGAACTACCATTCGATGCTCATCCTGCGGTCACTGTGGGCATCTAGAACGTGCATGTCTTAAAAAGCAATTTAAACAAAAATGGAAGTGGGTCCCAAGAATGTCGCAGACTTCCCATCCTACCCCTCACGTTCCAACTTCTGTTGCGATTTCCCAAGCGACACCGTCCACACCCACCCATTCACCCCCTGCCACCTTCGCTCTACTCCATTACAATGGCCAACTATCCCCTCAACCCCGTCCCATTCCTGTCGCCGGGCTTCACCGTCGAGCCTGGTCTGGCGAACCGTGTCATCCGCAGGGGCATGGTGGTTGGCCTGATCCCTCCTCTCAACCACAATTACCTGGCAATAGCGGAGACAAGCCACTACGTCCCTCCGCACCACCGGGCCGCCATCTGCAACACCATCCGAGGTTTGCTCCATGAAGCTCAGCTTTTTATCACCAAGGTCAGCGACCATCCTTTTGGCATAGGGATCTTTGGATTTGTAGACTCGTTCATCAGGGATACTGTGGTTGCTACACCCTTTGAGTTAGAAGATGAAGATCCGCTTGTATCGTTTGTTCCTCACCATGAATCTCTGAACCGCCGCACCACCTCCTTTGAACCCGAGGTCTGGCTTATGTACTTTGGCTTCCCTTATGATTACCAGATGGACTATTACATCAACAAGTCTCTGGGTGGATTTGGGTCTTTAGTCTCCTAGTATAACCCACGGCAGGATCGCCGGTTCGTGCTTATCAAAGCGCGTGTGATCAGTCTCAGACGTATTCCGAAGAGCTTTGTAGTTTGGCAACTTGGTGGTGCTCGCGACTGTTGGACAGTGCAAATCACCATACTTCATAGCAATGATTGCAATGCATTGCTCCCTGAGGTGCCCCCAGCTGGCGAAGAAGAACCTCCACCTGACGGCAATCCCCACCCCTCCATGGTCCTCATCTCACTGCGGAACAACTGTATCAAGAACAGGTCCATGCTTGGCTCGTGCAGAATGCTGCTCCTAACAATGCACCACCTGAAGGTCAGGCCGCACCTGGTAATGCTAATCAAGGTTGGGGCGCATGGCCCGAACCTCCTGCTCCTCCTATGTCGCCGTTCCTGATGAATTACCAAGTGTGGCTGGCTGAACAAGGTCTCTCAGTGCAAGATGGATTAGTCCCTGACAACAATACAATGGATAATGCTACTCAAGCCTGGAACGATTCCATCACTATCTCTGATGATTCTAGCTCTGAACACTCCCTGGCTATGATAGTGCTGCCTAGTGACATGGAACCACCCGCTACTGTCGAGCGCATCAATGTTTTTATGAAACTACATGCGCAAGGGATTCGTTTTGGTTTATCCACTCAAGGTGAGCAGCTTATGGCACTCCTGCTGGATGACCCGGTGCCCCGTCAGCAACTGAATAACACTATCTTTGCGGCGTTGCGCCCGCTCTTGGCGTAAGTTGGGCCATGGAATGGTGGCTATGGCTTCAGGAATGGCAATCTCTGTGTGGAGATTCAAGTGGACCTGGGGAGCAGAGGGATTCAGTTTACACAGATGCCAATTCCAGGTCACTCAGCTCCAGCGAATACAGTGCACATTTCTGAACTGACTGAACCTGCATTCAACAACAACAACAATATGCTGGCACTAACTGCTCCGGTGGACACACCTCTTGGTATCATTGGTGCTGCTAGTCAGGACACCTCCGAGAGCAGCTCTTTGGACACATCTCAGCAACAATCCAATACTGCACTTGCTTTCTCTGAATCTGGTTCCTCTGCTCTGTCTGCAGACAGCAACACTTCTCTGGAGGAAGTTCAGTCTGCCGTTGAAAGTACAATGTCTGAAGCTAACAACAGAGCTAACAAGCAGCGTAAAGGGAAGCTTTATGTTCCTATGGACACCACATCGCTTCGTCGCAGCAACAGATCGACCAAGTACGATGGATTCAGGGTCCCCCAACCTTCTGACACGCGTCTGCCTAAATCCAAGGTGAAGCCCTGCATCAACCCTGCTGCTCCAGTTACTGCAGAAGACAACCTCCCTCAAGTGCAAGATGCAGAGATCCCACCACCAACGACAATTGAGTCAATGCAAGCTATCAACACACAACTGTGTGCTATTCCAGCAGAAGAACTGACGGTTGCTGCGCTTTCCAAGCCGGTGGATGGATCAACCTCTTCGATCTAGTTATCCTCTAGTATCTTTACTTTTATGCCTCTTTTGCAAAACTTGAACGTGTTATGTTGGAACATCCGTCGTCTTAATTCGTCAGACAAATAGCTAGCTCTCTCTAATGCAATCAACATTAGTGGTTGTGTGGTTATATGTTTGCAAGAATAAAAAATGCCTTGTGTTGATGATTCCTCCCTTAAAGCTTTATGCCCCAAACGTTTTGATAAGTTTTCTTATATTCCATCGCGCGGCGCTTCTGGTGGTATTATTACGATATGGAATAGTCATCTTTTCACGGGACAGGTTTTCTTATCTGAACATTTTGCTCTGGGGGTCAAATTTACGTCAACCCAATCGGGCCATCGTTGGAAACTAGTAAATGTATACGGTCCTTGTCAAGGAGAACAAAGATCCACATATACACAATGGCTTTTTGACTTGCATATTCCCCTGAAAGAAGATTGGCTCATTCTGGGTGATTTTAATTGCATACGCTCACCGGAAAATCATAATAAACTAGGAGGAGACATCCACGATATGTTCACTTTCAATGACTTTATCCGTGAACAAAATCTAACTGAGCTACCTATAAAGGGCAGAAGATATACGTGGTCTAACATGCAACAAAACCCTCTGTTGGAACAGCTCGACTGGTTTTTTACATCCTTAAACTGGACTGCCACGTTTCCAAACACCACGGTGAGCCCCCTTGGTAAGCCAGTCTCTAATCATGTCCCCTGCTCTGTGGCCATTCAGACCACCATCCCACGCAGTAAGACTTTTAGGCTTGAAACCTACTGGATCTCACACCCAGGGTTTATGGATGTTGTGTCCCTAGCCTGGAATAAACCAATCAAATATAATAAGAATGCTAATGCAGCATCTCGGCTGTGTCAAAAACTCAAGGCAGTCCGTCACGCTCTCAAACATTGGAGCCGTCATATCTCTAGACTGAAAATTGCAATTGAGAACACCAATAAAGCTCTGGCTGAAGTAGACAATATTGCAGACCAGCGGTCCCTCACTTCGCCAGAAGGTAATCTCAGAGATATACTCAAAAAAACACTTGCTTCGCCTTCTACAATACCAAAAAGAATATTGGAAAAAACGATGCACCATTCGATGGATTCAATTCGGTGATGAGAACTCCAAATTTTTTCAAGCGGTGGCCACTAAAAGATATAGAAAGAACTTTATAAAAACCTTGCAAGATCAAAATGGAGTTAAGGTGGATGATAACATAGCGAAAGAGGCAATCTTGTTTGATACATACAAAGACAGACTGGGATCACACAACCCACAACCAATGAAGTTCAACCTTTCACAAATGCTCCGACAAGAGGTAGATTTTTCACAGCCTGATTACCCCATTTACACATGCAGAAATAGACGCGGTAGTCAAAGAAATACCACTGGATAGGGCACCAGGACCGGATGGGTTTAACGGTGCATTCATTAAAGCATGCTGGCCTATTATCAAACATGATATTTATCAGCTATGTGAAGAGTTCCATGGGGGGATTTGAATCTAGAGAGCATCAATTATGGGCATATCACTTTGATACCTAAGACTAATCCTCCTGTGACAGTCAATGACTTTCGTCCGATCACGCTCCTGAATTGTTGTCTTAAGCTTATAACCAAGATCCTTGCCAATCACCTTCAGAAGATTATTCTGCAGATTGTTCATCGCAACCAATATGGCTTCCTCCGTGGTCGTTCCATTCATGACTGCCTTGCCTGGACTTTCGAGTATATTCATCAGTACCAAGTGTCCAAACGTGAGATCGTACTATTGAAACTAGACTTCGCGAAGGCATTTGATACGATCCAACACCCTGCGATGTTGCTCATTATGAAACACATGGGCTTTCCAACCCAATGGTTAACCTGGATGGAAAATATCTTCTCATCGGGCAAATCCTCGGTGCTTCTCAACGGGGTTCCAGGTCGACAATTTCTCTGTAAATGCGGAGTGCGTCAGGGCGATCCTCTGTCACCATTGCTATTTGTGTTAGCAGCTGACCTGCTCCAAACCGCTCTTAATGAGGCACTTCAAAACCAGACCATCCAACACCCGATCCTGCCAAAGGGAAATGACCAATACCCGGTGATTCAACACATCGACGACACAATAATCGTCCTCCCTGCATGCATCAACCAGGCCGCCAAGATCAAACAAATACTTGATGATTATGACACTTCTGTGGGACTCAAAATCAACTTTCATAAGTCAACTTTGGTGCCCATCAACACCCCTTAGGACAAATGCGATGCGCTGACAGTGATTATTGGCTGTGCTCAAGCAACCATGCCATTCACTTACCTTGGGCTGCCCTTAGGTACTACTCGACCTTTGGTTCTGGATCTGACACCGTTTGTTTGCAAGTAGAAAGAAAAATCACTGCGACTATGTCACTCATGTCTTATGCGGGTATACTAGCACTTATAAACACCCTCATCACGTCACTGGCTATCTACCCCATGGGTACATTAAGACTCCCTCCGAAAATTATTGCCTAGTTGGACAAAATCAAACAGTACTGCCTCTGGAACAAGAAAACGGATAATGGGGACAAATGTAACTCGTTGGCAGCTTGGTCCATGGTTTGCCGCCCAAAAAAGAGTGGTGGACGCGGGATACTGGACCTACATGTTTAAAACGACGCTTTGTTGCTCAAAGTCCTACACAAGTTCAACAATTAGCATGACACACGTTGGGTTAGCCTCATCTGGTACACATACTATACAGAGTCTGTACCCCATGCAACAGAACCCTGCGGCTCCTTTTGGTGGCGGGACCTCATCCAATTAATGCCAATTTATCGAGGAGTAACCCAAGTCAATGTGCACAACAGTAGCTCAGCCCTATTCAGGAAAGACGAATGGAACAATTCTATATATGAGGAAAAGTACCCAAGAGCATTTTCTTATTACAAGAACGGAGAAATTCCGATTCAGGACTTCCTCAACACAACTGATCTGGCAACAACCTTTCATCTCCCACTTTCAGTACAAGCCCACGATGAGCTAAGGTAGATCCAAAGAGAGGTAGCAAACGTGGAACTCACGAACGCGAATGATACATGGACTTGCTGTTGGGGTGCACATAGTTTCAAAACAACATCATACTACAGTTATTACTTCAGAGAGGTAAGTGCGCATGTGGCATTCAAATGGCTATGGAAAACTAAGTGCACGACAAAGTTAAAGGCTTTCGGGTGGCTGCTACTATGTAACCATCTAAATACAAGGAACATGCTACAACAGAGACATTATAACATTCGGACCGATATGGACTGTTTGTTATGGGGTCAACACATTGAAGAAACGGTGGAACACCTCTTCTTCCACTGCACTTTCAGCCAGTCCTGCTTAAGGATGGCAATGGGTCGGGTTTGGATCGGGTTGAACAATATCAAATCCATATCCATATCCATGAAGGCAGTCCTAGCCCATCCATGAAATATCCATGGGTGAAAAATTGTGACCATGTCCAAATCCGATGGATATCCATACCCATTGGATATCCATCGGGTCCCCTCAAGACCTATACATAAGACATAACTCATTGCACAATGTGCACTCTGCATTGGCGTGCTCACTCCCTGCCATGCAGTCATAGCCCTTGCATTGTCCCACTGTTGCCGCCATGCATCAATGTGTGTGTGGAAAAGCGAAGACGGAGGGGTCAAGGAGATATGGAGTTGGGTTGTCGCAGGCCTGTAGTGGCTGCTACAGCGATCCACCTTATGTGGGGGTAGCGGCTGGCAGCGGTGGCCACCTCTAGGGCTATGAGAGGAGTAACTCAAGTAGATGGCACCGATTCTCAACAAGTAATTTAATTAGTGTAGATAATAGGATGAGAAGGTGTGTTGGAGTATGTTACGGTGGGGATTGTGTAATTTCTTTTGGATGTTTTAGATAAAGGATAAAATTATAGTGGGACATGTGAATATGGGGTAGGGGTTGCATAATATTGCTCGTTATGTCAGACGATCAAGTCGGGTTTGGATATATCCATGGTACAAGATAATGTCCATGTCCTATCCACGAGTAATCGGGTCGGGTTTGGGTGCTTCCCATGGGCGCAAAAGCATATCCAAACCCTATCCATTCGGGATGGATATCCATGGCCATGGATAAAATTGCCATCCTTAGTCCTGCTGGAGGATACTGAACATTACCTGGAGTGACCACCAACACCGCCTTCAGCTGCTGGAAGGATTGAAAGAAAGGCACAATCACAAAATGATCATGGAGATTTTCCTCCTGGCAGCTTGGAGCTTGTGGAAGGAACGCAACAACAATTACTTTACAAAAGTGCTGCCATGCATTGACTCATCGAAAAGGAGGTTCATAAATGACTTTCGACTCTTACACAGACTACCTGACCACAAAAAACAACTTGTGCACGACACTTTGGCTACTATACAATGAACCTATATATAGAGGTAGCTATAGAGGGATTCTTACTAAGGAAGTTGCCTCCACCTTGTAACTTAGCTATGTAGTTGTTCTCCTCCCTCCTCCCCCCCACTCTGTGCATATGTAAAAAAACTTTTATATTGTGGTAATATATAAGCAGTAGGAGCCTTTCCTACTGTCCTAACCTTCAAAAAAACATAGTGATGTTCACCATTGAAAACTACTCCATCTCACATGATGATCAGACATGGTTTAGTTGATTTGGATCACGTGATCATTTAGATGACTAGAGGGATGTCTATCTAAGTGGGAGTTCTTAAGTAATATGATTAATTTAACTTTAATTTATCATGAACTTAGTCTTGATAGTATTTGCATAACTATGTTGTAGATCAATAGCTCGCGATGTAGCTCCCCGTTTATTTTTATATGTTCTTAGAGAAAAATTAAGTTGAAAGATGTTAGTAGCAATGATGCGGATTGGATCCGTGATCTGAGGATTATCCTCATTGCTGCACAAAAGAATTATGTCCTTGATGCACCGCTAGGTAACAGACCGATTGTATGAGCAGATGCAGACATTATGAATGTTTGGCGAGCTCGATATGATGACTACTTGATAGTTTAGTGCACCATGCTTTACAACTTAGAATTGGGGCTTCAAAGATGTTTTGAACGCCACAAAGCATATGAGATGTTTCAAGAGTTGAAATTAGTATTTTAGACTCATGCCCATGTCGAAAGGTATGAGACCTTTGATAAGCACTTTGCCTAAAAAATGGAGGAGAACAGCTCAGCAAGTGAGCATGTGCTCAGAACAGAATGTCTGAGTACCACAATCACCTGAATCAAGTGGGAGTTAATCTTCCAGATAAGATAGTGATTGACAGAGTTCTCTAGTCACTATCACCAAGTTACTAGAACTTCGTGATGAACTATAATATGCAAGGGATAACGGAAACGATTCCCAAGCTCTTCGTGATGCTGAAATCGACGAAGGTAGAAATCAAGAAAAGCATCAAGTGTTGATGGTTGACAAGACCACTAGTTTCAAGAAAATGGCAAAGTGAAGAAGGGGAACTTCAAGAAGAACGACAAGCAAGTTGCTTCTCAAGTGAAGAAGCCCAAGTCTAGACCTACGCTTGAGACTAAGTGCTTCTACTTCAAAGGGACTCGTCACTGGAAGCAGAACTGCCCCAAGTATTTGGCGGATAAGAAGGATGGCAAAGTGAACAAAGGTATATTTGATATACATGTTATTGATGTGTACTTTACTAGTGTTTATCGCAACCCCTCAGTTGTTGAGATTAGTAACTCGAAATGGGAGTTGAAGAATGAACAGAGACTAGTTAAGGGTGAAGTGTCGATGTGTGTAGGAAGTAGTTCCAAGATTGATATGATCATCATCGCACACTCCCTATAGTTTCGGGATTAGTGTTGAACCTAAATAAATGTTATTTGGTGTTTGCGTTAAGCATGAATATGATTTGATCATGTTTATTGCAATATGGTTCTTCATTTAAGGTTAGAGAATAATTGTTGTTCTGTTTACATGAATAAAACCTTCAATGGTCATACACCCAAGGTGAATGGTTTATTGAATCTTGATCATAGTGATACACATATTCATAATATTGAACCCAAAAGATGCAAAGTTAATAATGATAGTGCAACATATTTGTGGCACTGCCATTTAGGTCATATTCCATGCTGATGGGCTTTTGGAATCACTTGATTATGAATCAGTTGATGCTTGCGAATCATGCCTCATGGGCACGATGACTAAGACTCCATTCTCCGGAATAATGGAGCGAGCAATAGACTTGTTGGAAATAATACAAACTGATGTATGCAGTCCGATGAGTGTTGAGGCTCGCAGCAAGTATCGTTATTTTCTAACCTTCCTAGATGATTTGAGTAAGATATTGGTATATCTTCTTGATAAAACATAAATCTGAAACATTTGAAAAGTTCAAATAATTTCAGAGTGAAGTGGAAAATCATCGTAACAAGAAAATAAAGTTTCTATGATCTGATCATGGAGGAGAATATTTGAGTTACGAGTTTGGTCTTCATTTGAAACAATGCAGAATAGTTTCGCAACTCACGCCACCTAGAGCACCACAGTGTAATGGTGTGTACGAACATCGTAACTGTACTTTATTAGATATGGTGCAATCTATGATGTCTCTTACCGATTTAGCACTATTGTTTTGGGGTTATGCATTAGAGACAGCCGCATTCACGTTAAATAGGGCACCATCTAAATCTGTTGAGACGACACCATATGACTTGTGGTTTGGCAAGAAACCAAAGTTGTCTTTTCTTAATGTTTGGGGTTGCGATGCTTATGTGAAAAAGTTTCATCCTGATAAGCTCAAACCCAAATCGGAGAAATATGTCATCATAGGTTACCCAAAGGAGACGGTTGGGTACACCTTCTATCACAGATCCGAAGGCAAGACAGTCGTTGCTAAGAATGGATCCTTTCTAGAGAAGGAGTTTCTCTCGAAAGAAGTGAGTGGGAGGAAAGTAGAACTTGATGAGGTAACTGTACCTGCTCCCTTATTGGAAAGTAGTTCATCACAGAAATCTGTTCCTGTGACTCCTGCACCAAATAGTGAGGAAGCTAATGATGATGATCATGTAACTTTAGATCAAGTTACTACCGAAACTCGTAGGTCAACCAGAGTGAGATCCGCACCAGAGTGGTACGGTAATCCTGTTCTGGATGTCATGTTACTTGACCATGAGGAACCGACGAACTATGAGGAAGCGATGCTGAGCCCAGATTTCGCGAAATGGCTTGAGGCCAAGAAATCTGAGATGGGATCCATTTATGAGAATGAAGTATGGACTTTGATTGACTTGACCGATGATTGGTGAGTCATTAAGAATAAATGGATCTTCAAGAGGAAGACGGATGCTTATAGTAGTGTTACTATCTACAAAGCTTGAATTGGCACAAAATGTTTTCGACAAGTTCAAGGTGTTGACTACGATGAGATTTTCTCACTCGTATCGATGCTTAAAAGTCTATCCGAATCATGTTAGGAGTTGCCGCATTTTATCAAATCTGGAAAATGGATGTCAAAACTATATTCCTTCATGGATTTCTTAAAAGAAGAGTTGTATATGATGCAACCAGAAGGTTTTCTCGATCCTAAAGGTGCTAACAAAGTGAGCAAGCTCCAGCGATCCATCTATGGACTGGTGCAAGCATCTCGGAGTTGGAATATATGCTTTGATAAAGTGATCAAAGCATATGGTTTTATACAGACTTGCGGTGAAGCGTGTATTTACAAGAAAGTGAGTGGGAGCACTACAACATTTCTGATAAGTATATGTGAATGACATATTGTTGATCAGAAATAATGTAGAATTTCTGGAAAGCATAAAGGAGTGCTTGAAAAGAGTTTTTCACAGAAATACCTCGATGAAGTTGCTTACACATTGAGCATCAAGATCTATAGAATAAGATTTTGAAGTACATACCTTGACAAGATTTTGAAGTAGTTCAAAATGGAACAGTCAAAGAAGGAGTTATTGCATGTGTTACAAGGTGTGAACCTGAGTAAAGACTCAAAACCCGACCACAGCAGAAAATAGAAAGAGAAGTAAAAGTCATTCCCTATGCCTCTGCCGTAGGTTCTATAAAGTATGCTATGCTTTTTACCAGTCCTATTGTATAACTTAGCATATTTGTGGCAAGGGAGTACAATAGTGATCTAGGAGTAGATCACTGGACAGCGGTCAAAATTATCCTTAGAGGACTAAGCAAATATTTCTCAGTTATGGAGGTGATGAAAGAGTTCATCGTAAAGAGTTACGTCGATGAAAGCTTTTTACATTGACCTAGATGACTCTAAGTCTCGATCTAGATACATATTGAAAGTGGGAGCAATTAGCTAGAGTAGCTCCATGCAGAGCATTGTAGACATAGAAATTTGCGAAATACATACGGATCTGAATGTTGCAGGCCCGTAGGCTAAACTTGTCTCACAAGCAAAATATGATCACTCTTTGGGTGTTAATCACATAGCGATGTGAACTAGATTATTGACTCTAGTAAACCCTTTGGGTATTAGTCACATGGAGATGTGAACTAATCACATAAAGATGTGAACTAGATTATTGACTCTAGTGCAAGTGGGAGACTGAAGGAAATATGCCCTAGAGGCAATGATAAAGTTATTATTTATTTCCTTATATCATGATAAATGTTTATTATTCATGCTAGAATTGTAATAATCGGAAGCTTACTACATATGTTAATACATAGACAAACAGACTGTCACTAGTATGCCTCTACTTGACTAGCTCATTGAATCAAAGATGGTTAAGTTTCCTACCCATAGACATGAGTTGTCATTTGATTAACGGGATCACATCATTAGAGAATGATGTGATTGACTTGACCCATTCCGTTAGCTTAGCACGATGATCGTTTAGTTTGTTGCTACTGCTTTCTTCATGACTTATACAAGTTCCACTCACTATGAGATTACACAACTCCAGAATACCGGAGGAACAATTTGTGTGCTACCAAAACGTCACAACGTAACTAGGTTATTATAAAGGTGCTCTACAGGTGTCTCCGATGGTACTTGTTGAGTTGGCATAGATCGAGATTAGGATTTGTCACTCCGATTGTCAGAGAGGTATCTCTGGACCCTCTCGGTAATGCACATCACTATAAGCCTTGCAAGCAATGTGAGTAATGAGTTAGTTGCGGGATGGTGCATTACAGAACGAGTAAAGAGACTTGCCAGTAACGAGATTGAACTAGGTATTGAGATACCGACGATCGACTCTCGAGCAAGTAACACACCGGTGAAAAACGGAATAACGTATACCATTATGCGGTTTGACCGATAAAGATCTTCATAGTATATGTAGGAGCCAATATGAGCATCCAGGTTCCGCTATTTGTTATTGACCGAAGATGAGTCTCGGTCATGTCTACATAGTTCTCGAACCCATAGGGTCCACACGCTTAACGATCGGTGACGATCGGCATTATGAGTTTATGTGTTTTGATGTACCGAAGGTTGTTCAGAGTCCCGGATGAGATCAGGGACATGACGAGGAGTGTCGAAATGTTCGAGACGTAAAGATCGATATATTGGAAGGCCATATTCGGACATCGGAAAGGTTCTGAGTGGTTTGGGTATTTATCGGAGTACTAGAGCGTTACGACAATTCGCCGGGGAGTATATGGGCCTTATTGGGCTTTAGGGGAAAGAGAGAGGAGAGGTTGCGCGCCCCCCAAGGCCTAGTCAGAATTGGACTAGGGGGAGGGGCGGCGCCCCCTCCTTCCTTCTCTTCTCTTTTCCCTTTCCTTCTCTCCTACTCCTACTACATGGAAGGGGGTAATCCTACTCTCGCTGGGAGTAGGACTCCTTAGGGCGCGCCATAGTAGAGGGCCGGCCCTACCCGTCCTCCACTCCTTTATATACGGGGGAGGGGGCACCCCATGGACACACAAGTTGATCAGTTGATCTTTTAGCCTTGTGCGGTGCCCCCCTCCACCATAATCCACCCCGGGCATATCATAGCGGTGCTTAGGAGAATCCCTGCGTCGGTAGCATCATCATCGCCGTCATCACGCCGTCGTGCTGATGGAACTCTCCCTCGAAGCTCTGCTGGATCGGAGTTCATGGGACGTCATCGAGCTGAAGGTTTGCTGAACTCGGAGGTGCCATGCGTTTGGTACTTGGATCGGTCGGACCGTGAAGACGTACGACTACATCAACCGCGTTCTCAGAACGCTTCCACTTACGGTCTATGAGGGTACGTGGACGACACTCTCCCCTCTCGTTGCTATGCATCACCACGTTCTTGCATGTGCATAGGAAAATTTTGAAATTGCTGCGCTCCCCAATAGAAGTGGGTGCAGGGGGGCGAGCACCGTTGGACGCCAATGAAGTGGCCGGCGAGGAAGCGATGTTAGTCATAGCCACCAAGGCGGCGGTTGTGGGGTCGGTGCGGTCTGAAGCTCCTGGGGTGGAGGCCCTAGAGGCTCGGGCGAGCCGTCCTGAGGTGGGGGCTGAAGGGCTGACGCGGCTGACAGTCTTGAGGTCGCCCCCTCAGGAGCTCCGCCAACAACCCAAGAGGTGGCGATCGCACCTAGGGCTTCGGCCAGCTTCGCATGAATTTTGGTTCTCTCCGCAAGAGGAAGGTGCCTCCAAGCTGTAGTGGTGGCCCCTACCGGCCTTTGAAACAGAGGAAATACATTGCCATAGACGAGTAATTACCTCATCTTCGTGGTTTCCTAAGTGTTTCCTCCTCTCCTGACCATGGCTCTTCAGGATCCCCTCGGCTGGGTGGCGAGATCTCCTGAGGTGCGGCCCCTGCCGGCTGTGGGCTCGCCATTGATCCTGAGCTCTTTTTCTTGGACCGCTGCACAGGGCCCTAGGCCCACTCGGGAGGCGGACGCGCCGACCTAGGTCCTTGATCTGGCTTTCTTAGTATCACTTCTTCGCACCCCAACCTGGGGCACAGCAGGCATGCCAAGTTCTCCTCCACTTGTCATCGCCAGCGGCTAGGCAAGCCTGGGTACCCCCATTCCCAGGACGCCGACAGTAGCCCCAGGGCCCAAGGTGCGCTCGAGCTTGGCTTCAAGGCGAAGCCAAAGGGCAAGTGCGGAGTGCCGCGGGCCCCAACCGCCTGTGGCCCCGGTTAACACGTGGTGATTGATGGGGATGTTGGCGCCCCCACTTCCTCACGCAGCCTTGATATTTGCCCAGCTTGGTGGCCGTTGCCATTGGCTCGACTCCATCTTCATTGCTCGTTGTGAGCTTCATCAACCCTTCCACTATCTCAGTACCTCCTTGTCACCATGGCGCCGAAGTCTGCAAGGAAGAAGAAGACAACGAGCCGTGCCCCAGCCGAGCCTGCGCCGGCCTTCGAGGTTGCCGTTGAGCGGTCGGTGGTGGTCAACTAGGAGATGCTGGACAAGGTTCCGCCAGCACTCACCTCAGAATCCCACTAATGGGGGGCGATGGTGGCTCGGCCTGGCTCCCGCGCCACGATTGATAAGA